>NW_026734419.1:0-300000 GCF_949786415.1 Peromyscus eremicus
CACCGTGAATCTCAATGGGAGCGCAATCGTGACTGTTCTTAGCAGAAAACAACTCTTGCTTGTAGGACCAGAAACTGCATATGATTCAACTCTGTTTACGACTGGGAAACAAATACTAGCTCACCTTACAAGAAACATACTCTGCTTTTGAGAAAAGAGCACTCTTCTACTCTACTGTGTTTCCTATAGGGCCAGAACAGTGAGCTTGCTCAGAACAAAAGAACTGTGCTTCCTACACACACAGTTCATATCTAGTTCAACTCTGCTTAGGAAACTGACAAGAACAGTAGCTTCTCTTCAGTCCAATACACTGTACTTGCTTGGAACAGACGCTCGTGCTATTTGCACTGTGCATGGCAAATGGAGCACAATAGTGACTCTTCTTACCAGAAAACAACTCTTGCTTTTAGGAGCAGAAACTGCATGTGATTCAACTCCGTTTATGACTGGGAAACAAACACTAGCTCGCCTTTCGAGAAACACACTCTGCTTTTGAGAAAAGAGCACTCTTCTACTCTACTGTGATTCCCATAGGGCCAGAACAGTGAGCTTGCTCAGAACAAAGGAACTGTGCTTCCGACACACGGGCCATATCTAGTTCAACTCTGCTTAGGAAACTGACAAGAACAGTACCTTCTCTTCAGTACAATACACTGTACTTGCTGGGAACAGACGCTAGTGCTATTTGCACTGTGTAAGGCAATGGGAGCACAATCGTGACTCTTCTTACCAGAAAACAACTCTTGCTTGTAGGAGCAGAAACTGCATGTGATTCAAATCCATTTCTGACTGGGAAACAAATACTAGCTCGCCTTACAAGAAACATACTCTGCTTTTGAGAAAAGAGCACTCTTCTAATCTACTGTGTTTCCTATAGGGCCACAACAGTGAGCTTGCTCAGAACAAAAGAACTGTGCTTCCTACACAAGGGCCATTTCTAGTTCATCTCTGCTTAGGAAACTGACAAGAACAGTAGCTTCTCTTCAGTCCAATACACTGTACTTGCTGGGAACTGACGCTCCTGCTATTTGCACTGTGTATGGGAAAAGGAGCGCAATAGTGACTCTTCTTACCAGAAAACAACTCTTGCTTGTAGGAGCAGAAACTGCATGTGATTCAACTCCGTTTACGACTGGGAAACAAACACTAGCTCGCCTTTCGAGAAACACACTCTGCTTTTGAGAAAAGAGCACTCTTCTACTCTACTGTGATTCCCATAGGGCCAGAACAGTGAGCTTGCTCAGAACAAAGGAACTGTGCTTCCGACACACGGGCCATATCTAGTTCAACTCTGCTTAGGAAACTGACAAGAACAGTACCTTCTCTTCAGTACAATACACTGTACTTGCTGGGAACAGACGCTAGTGCTATTTGCACTGTGTAAGGCAATGGGAGCGCAATTGTGACTCTTCTTACCAGAAAACAACTCTTGCTTGTAGGAGCAGAAACTGCATGTGATTCAACTCCATTTCTGACTGGGAAACAAATACTAGCTCTCCTTACAAGAAACATACTCTGCTTTTGAGAAAAGAGCACTCTTCTACTCTACTGTGTTTCCTATAGGGCCACAACAGTGAGCTTGCTCAGAACAAAAGAACTGTGCTTCCTACACATGGGCCATTTGTAGTTCATCTCTGCTTAGGAAACTGACAAGAACAGTAGCTTCTCTTCAGTCCAATACACTGTACTTGCTGGGAACAGACGCTCGTGCTATTTGCACTGTGTATGGGAAAAGGAGCGCAATAGTGACTCTTCTTACCAGAAAACAACTCTTGCTTGTAGGAGCAGAAACTGCATGTGATTCATCTCCGTTTACGACTGGGAAACAAACACTAGCTCGCCTTGAAAGAAACCCACTCTGCTTTTGAGAAAAGAGCACTCTTCTAATCTACTGTGTTTCCTATAGGGCCAGAAGAGTGAGCTTGCTCAGAACAAAGGAACTATGCTTCCTACACACACGGGCCATATCTAGTTCAACTCTGCTTAGGAAGCTGACACGAACAGTAGCTTCTCTTCAGTCCAATACACTCTATTTGCTGGGAACAGACGCTACTGTTATTTGCACAGTGTATGGCAAATGGAGTGCAATAGCAACCTTTCTTACCAGAAAACATCTCTTACTTGTAGGACCAGATACTGCATGTGATTCAACTCCATTTCTGACTGGGAAACAAACACTAGCTCGCCTTACAAGAAACACACTCTGCTTTTGAGAAAAGAGCACTCTTCTACTCTACTGTGTTTCCTATAGGGCCAGAACAGTGAGCTTGTTCAGAACAAAAGAACTGTGCTTCCTACACACACGGTTCATATCTAGTTCAACTCTGCTTAGGAAACTGACAAGAAAAGTAGCTTCTCTTCAGTCCAATACACTGTACTTGCTGGGAACAGACGCCAGTGCTATTTGCACTGTGTATTGGAAATGGAGCACAATAGTGACTCTTCTTTCCAGAAAACAACTCTTGCTTGTAGGAGCAGAAACTGCATGTGATTCAACTCCGTTTACGACTGGGAAACAAATACTAGCTCACGTTCCAAGAAACATACTCTGCTTTTGAGAAAAGAGCACTCTTCTAATGTACTGTGTTTCCAATAGGGCCAGAACAGTGAGCTTGCTCAGAACAAAAACACTGTGCTTCCGACACACGGGCTATATCTAGTTCAACTCTGTTTAGGAAACTGACAAGAACAGTAGCTTCTCTTCAGTCCAATACACTGTACTTGCTGGGAACAGACGCTAGTGCTATTTGCACTGTGCATGGCAAATGGAGCACAATAGTGACTCTTCTTACCAGAAAACAACTCTTGTTTTTAGGAGCAGAAACTGCATGTGATTCAACTCCGTTTATGACTGGGAAACAAACACTAGCTCGCCTTACAAGAGACACACTCTGCTTTTGAGAAAAGAGCACTCTTCTACTCTACTGTGATTCCTATAGGGCCAGAACAGTGAGCTTGCTCAGAACAAAGGAACTGTGCTTCCGACACACGGGCCATATCTAGTTCAACTCTGCTTAGGAAACTGACAAGAACAGTAGCTTCTCTTCAGTCCAATACACTGTAATTGCTGGGAACAGACGCTAGTGCTATTTGCACTGTGTATGGCAATGGGAGCGCAATCGTGACTGTTCTTAGCAGAAAACAACTCTTGCTTGTAGGACCAGAAACTGCATGTGATTCAACTCGATTTCGGACTGGGAAACAAATACTAGCTCGCCTTACAAGAAACATACTCTGCTTTTGAGAAAAGAGCACTCTTCTAATCTACTGTGTTTCCTATAGGGCCACAACAGTGAGCTTGCTCAGAACAAAAGAACTGTGCTTCCTACACACGGGCCATTTCTAGTTCATCTCTGCTTAGGAAACTGACAAGAACAGTAGCTTCACTTCAGTCCAATACACTGTACTTGCTGGGAACAGACGCTAGTGCTATTTGCACTGTGTATGGGAAAAGGAGCGCAATAGTGACTCTTCTTACCAGAAAACAACTCTTGCTTGTAGGAGCAGAAACTGCATGTGATTCAACTCCGTTTACGACTGCGAAACAAACACTAGCTCGCCTTAAAAGAAACATACTCTGCTTTTGAGAAAAGAGCACTCTTCTAATCTACTGTGTTTCCTATAGGGCTAGAACAGTGAGCTTGCTCAGAACAAAAGAACTGTGCTTCCGACACACGGGCCATATCTAGTTCAACCCTGTTTAGGAAACTGACAAGAAGAGTAGCTTCTCTTCAGTCCAATACACTGTACTTGCTGGGAACAGACGCTCGTGCTATTTGCACTGTGTATGGGAAAAGGAGCGCAATAGTGACTCTTCTTACCAGAAAACAACTCTTGCTTGTAGGAGCAGAAAACTGCATGTGATTCAACTCCGTTTACGACTGGGAAACAAACACTAGCTCGCCTTGAAAGAAACCCACTCTGCTTTTGAGAAAAGAGCACTCTTCTAATCTATTGTGTTTCCTATAGGGCCAGAAGAGTGAGCTTGCTCAGAACAAAGGAACTATGCTTCCTACACACACGGGCCATATCTAGTTCAACTCTGCTTAGGAAGCTGACACGAACAGTAGCTTCTCTTCAGTCCAATACACTCTATTTGCCGGGAACAGACGCTAGTGTTATTTGCACAGTGTATGGCAAATGGAGTGCAATAGCAACCTTTCTTACCAGAAAACATCTCTTACTTGTAGGACCAGATACTACATGTGATTCAACTCCATTTCTGACTGGGAAACAAACACTAGCTCGCCTTACAAGAAACACACTCTGCTTTTGAGAAAAGAGCACTCTTCTACTCTACTGTGTTTCCTATAGGGCCAGAACAGTGAGCTTGTTCAGAACAAAAGAACTGTGCTTCCTACACACACGGTTCATATCTAGTTCAACTCTGCTTAGGAAACTGACAAGAAAAGTAGCTTCTCTTCAGTCCAATACACTGTACTTGCTGGGAACAGACGCTAGTGCTATTTGCACTGTGTATTGGAAATGGAGCACAATAGTGACTCTTCTTTCCAGAAAACAACTCTTGCTTGTAGGAGCAGAAACTGCATGTGATTCAACTCTGTTTACGACTGGGAAACAAATACTAGCTCACCTTCCAAGAAACATACTCTGCTTTTGAGAAAAGAGCACTCTTCTACTCTACTGTGTTTCCTATAGGGCCAGAACAGTGAGCTTGCTCAGAACAAAAGAACTGTGCTTCCTACACACACAGTTCATATCTAGTTCAACTCTGCTTAGGAAACTGACAAGAACAGTAGCTTCTCTTCAGTCCAATACACTGTACTTGCTGGGAACAGACGCTAGTGCTATTTGCACTGTGTATGGCAAATGGAGCACAATAGTGACTATTCTTACCAGAAAACAACTCTTGCTTGTAGGAGCAGAACTGCATGTGATTCAACTCCGTTTACGACTGAGAAACAAACACTAGCTTGCCTTACAAGAAACACACTCTGCTTTTGAGAAAAGAGCACTCTTCTACTCTACTGTGATACCTAGAGGGCCAGAACAGTGAGCCTGCTCAGAACAAAGGAACTGTGCTTCCGACACACGGGCTATATCTAGTTCAACTCTGCTTAGGAAACTGACAAGAACAGTAGCTTCTCTTCAGTCCAATACACTGTACTTGCTGGGAACAGACACTAGTGCTATTTGCACTGTGCATGGCAAATGGAGCACAATAGTGACTCCTCTTACCAGAAAACAACTCTTGCTTTTAGGAGCAGAAACTGCATGTGATTCAACTCCGTTTATGACTGGGAAACAAACACTAGCTCGCCTTACAAGAGACACACTCTGCTTTTGAGAAAAGAGCACTCTTCTACTCTACTGTGATTCCTATTGGGCCAGAACAGTGAGCTTGCTCAGAACAAAGGAACTGTGCTTCCGACACACGGGCCATATCTAGTTCAACTCTGCTTAGGAAACTGACAAGAACAGTAGCTTCTCTTCAGTCCAATACACTGTACTTGCTGGGAACAGACGCTAGTGCTATTTGCACTGTGTATGGCAATGGGAGCGCAATCGTGACTGTTCTTAGCAGAAAACAACTCTTGCTTGTAGGAACAGAAACTGCATGTGATTCAACTCGATTTTGGACTGGGAAACAAATACTAGCTCGCCTTACAAGAAACATACTCTGCTTTTGAGAAAAGAGCACTCTTCTAATCTACTGTGTTTCCTATAGGGCCACAACAGTGAGCTTGCTCAGAACAAAAGAACTGTGCTTCCTACACACGGGCCATTTCTAGTTCATCTCTGCTTAGGAAACTGACAAGAACAGTAGCTTCACTTCAGTCCAATACACTGTACTTGCTGGGAACAGACGCTAGTGCTATTTGCACTGTGTATGGGAAAAGGAGCGCAATAGTGACTCTTCTTACCAGAAAACAACTCTTGCTTGTAGGAGCAGAAACTGCATGTGATTCAACTCCGTTTACGACTGCGAAACAAACACTAGCTCGCCTTAAAAGAAACATACTCTGCTTTTGAGAAAAGAGCACTCTTCTACTCTACTGTGTTTCCTATAGGGCCAGAACAGTGAGCTTGCTCAGAACAAAAGAACTGTGCTTCCTACACACACGGGCCATATCTAGTTCAACCCTGCTTAGGAAACTGACAAGAACAGTAGCTTCTCTTCAGTCCAATACACTGTACTTGCTGGGAACAGACGCTAGTGTATTTGCACTGTGTATTGCAAATGGAGCGCAATAGTGATTCTTCTTACCAGAAAACAACTCTTGCTTGTAGGAGCAGAAATTGCATGTGATTCAACTCCATTTCTGACTGGGAAGCAAATACTAGCTTGCCTTACAAGAAACATACTCTGCTTTTGAGAAAAGAGCACTCTTCTAATCTACTGTGTTTCCTATAGGGCTAGAACAGTGAGCTTGCTCAGAACAAAAGAACTGTGCTTCCGACACACGGGCCATATCTAGTTCAACCCTGCTTAGGAAACTGACAAGAACAGTAGCTTCTCTTCAGTCCAATACACTGTACTTGCTGGGAACAGACGCTAGTGCTATTTGCACTGTGTATTGCAAATGGAGCACAATAGTGACTCTTCTTACCAGAAAACAACTCTTGCTTTTAGGAGCAGAAACTGCATGTGATTCAACTCCGTTTATGACTGGAAAACAAACACTAGCTCGCCATACAAGAAACACACTCTGCTTTTGAGAAAAGAGCACTCTTCTACTCTACTGTGATTCCTATAGGGCCAGAACAGTGACCTTGCTCAGAACAAAGGAACTGTGCTTCCTACACACACGGTCCATATCTAGTTCAACTATGCTTAGGAAACTGACAAGAACAGTAGCTTCTCTTCAGTCCAATACACTGTACTTGCTTTGAACAGACGCTAGTGCTATTTGCACTGTGTGTGGCAATGAGAGTGCAGTCGTGACTGTTCTTACCAGAAAACAACTCTTGCTTGTAGGAGCAGAACTTGCATGTGATTCAACTCCATTTCTGACAGGGAATCAAATACTAGCTCGCCTTACAAGAAGCATACTCTGCTTTTGAGAAAAGAGCACTCATCTAATCTACTGTGTTTCCTATAGGGCCACCACAGAGAGCTTGCTCAGAACAAAAGAACTGTGCTTCCTACACACGGGCCATTTCTAGTTCATCTCTGCTTAGGAAACTGACAAGAACAGTAGCTTCTCTTCAGTCCAATACACTGTATTTTCTGGGAACAGACGCTAGTGCTATTTGCACTGTGTATGGGAAAAGGAGCGCAATAGTGACTCTTCTTACCAGAAAACAACTCTTGCTTGTAGGAGCAGAAACTGCATGTGATTCAACTCCGTTTACGACTGGGAAACAAATACTAGCTCACCTTACAAGAAACATACTCTGCTTTTGAGAAAAGAGCACTCTTCTACTCTACTGTGTTTCCTATAGGGCCAGAACAGTGAGCTTGCTCAGAACAAAAGAACTGTGCTTCCTACATACACAGTTCATATCTAGTTCAACTCTGCTTAGGAAACTGACAAGAACAGTAGCTTCTCTTCAGTCCAATACACTGTACTTGCTGGGAACAGACTCTAGTGCTATTTGCACTGTGTATGGCAAATGGAGCGCAATAGTGACTCTTCTTTCCAGAAAACAACTCTTGCTTGTAGGAGCAGAACTGCATGTGATTCAACTCCGTTTACGACTGGGAAACAAACACTAGCTCGCCTTACAAGAAATACACTCTGCTTTTGAGAAAAGAGCACTCTTGTACTCTACTGTGATTCCTATAGGGCCAGAACAGTGAGCTTGCTCAGAACAAAGGAACTGCCCTTCCGACACACGGGCCATATCTAGTTCAACTCTGCTTAGGAAACTAACAAGAACAGTAGCTTCTCTTCAGTACAATACACTGTACTTGCTGGGAACAGACTCTAGTGCTATTTGCACTGTGTATGGGAAATGGAGCGCAATAGTGACTCTTCTTACCAGAAAACAACTCTTGCTTGTAGGAGCAGAAACTGCATGTGATTCAACTCCATTTCTGACTGGGAAACAAATACTAGCTCGCCTTACAAGAAACACACTCTGCTTTTGAGAAAAGAGCACTCTTCTAATCTACTGTGTTTCCTACTGGGCCAGAACAGTGAGCTTGCTCAGAACAAAAGAACTCTGCTTCCGACACACGGGCCATTTCTAGTTCATCTCTGCTTAGGAAACTGACAAGAACAGTAGCTTCTCTTCAGTCCAATACACCGTACTTGCTGGAAATAGATGCGAGTGCTATTTGCATCATGTATCTCAATGGGAGCGCAATAGTGACTGTTCTTAGCAGAAAAAACTCTTGCTGATAGGACCAGAAACTGCATGTGATTCAACTCCGTTTACGACTGGGAAAAAAATACTAGCTCACCTTACAAGAAACATACTCTGCTTTTGAGAAAAGAGCACTCTTCTACTCTACTGTGATTCCCATAGGGCCAGAACAGTGAGCTTGCTCAGAACTAAGGAACTGTGCTTCCGTCACGCGGGCCATATCTAGTTCAACTATGCTTAGGAAACTGACAAGAACAGTAGCTTCTCTTCAGTCCAATACACTGTACTTGCTGGGAACAGACGCTAGTGCTATTTGCACTGTGTATGGCAAATGGAGCTCAATAGTGACTCTTCTTACCAGAAAACAACTCTTGCTTGTAGGACCAGAAACTGCATGTGATTCAACTCCATTTGTGACTGGGAAACAAACACTAGCTCGCCTTACAAGAAACACACTCTGCTTTTGAGAAAAGAGCACTCTTCCAATCTACTGTGTTTCCTATAGGGCCACAACAGTGAGCTTGCTCAGAACAAAAGAACTGTGCTTCCTACACATAGGCCATTTCTAGCTCATCTCTGCTTAGGAAATTGACAAGAACAGTAGCTTCTCTTCAGTCCAATACACTGTACTTGCTGGGAACAGACGCTCGTGCTATTTGCACTGTGTATGGGAAAAGGAGCACAATAGTGACTCTTCTTACCAGAAAACAACTCTTGCTTGTAGGAGCAGAAACTGCATGTGATTCAACTCCGTTTACGACTGGGAAACAAACACTAGCTCGCCTTGAAAGAAACCCACTCTGCTTTTGAGAAAAGAGCACTCTTCTAATCTACTGTGTTTCCTATAGGGCCAGAAGAGTGAGCTTGCTCAGAACAAAGGAACTCTGCTTCCTACACACACGTGCCATATCTAGTTCAACTCTGCTCAGGAAGCTGACAAGAACAGTAGCTTCTCTTCAGTCCAATACACTCTATTTGCTGAGAACAGACGCTAGTGTTATTTGCACAGTGTATGGCAAATGGAGTGCAATACTAACCTTTCTTACCAGAAAACAAGTCTTGCTTGTAGGACCAGACACTGCCTGTGATTCAACTCCATTTCTGACTGGGAAACAAACACTAGCTCGCCTTACAAGAAACACACTCTGCTTTTGAGAAAAGAGCACTCTTCTACTCTACTGTGTTTTCTACAGGGCCAGAACAGTGAGCTTGCTCAGAACAAAAGAATTGTGCTTCCTACACACACGGTTCATATCTAGTTCAACTCTGCTTAGGAAACTGACAAGAACAGTAGCTTCTCTTCAGTCCAATACACTGTACTTGCTGGGAACAGACGCTAGTGCTATTTGCACTGTGTATCAGAAATGGAGCGCAATAGTGACTCTTCTTTCCAGAAAACAACTCTTGCTTGTAGGAGCAGAAACTGCATGTGATTCAACTCCGTTTACGACTGGGAAACAAATACTAGCTCACCTTCCAAGAAACATACTCTGCTTTTGAGAAAAGAGCACTCTTCTACTCTACTGTGATACCTAGAGGGCCAGAACAGTGAGCCTGCTCAGAACAAAGGAACTGTGCTTCCGACACACGGGCTATATCTAGTTCAAGTCTGCTTAGGAAACTGACAAGAACAGTAGCTTCTCTTCAGTCCAATACACTGTACTTGCTGGGAACAGACGCTAGTGCTATTTGCACTGTGCATGGCAAATGGAGCACAATAGTGACTCTTCTTACCAGAAAACAACTCTTGCTTTTAGGAGCAGAAACTGCATGTGATTCAACTCCGTTTACGACTGCAAAACAAACACTAGCTCGCCTTAAAAGAAACATACTCTGCTTTTGAGGAAAGAGCACTCTTCTAATCTACTGTGTTTCCTATAGGGCCAGAAGAGTGAGCTTGCTCAGAACAAAGGAACTATGATTCCTACACACACGGGCCATATCTAGTTCAACTCTGCTTAGGAAACTGACAAGAACAGTAGCTTCTCTTCAGTCCAATACACTGTATTTGCTGGGAACAGACGCTAGTGTTATTTGCACTGTGTATGGCAAATGGAGTGCAATACTAACCTTTCTTACCAGAAAACAACTCTTGCTTGTAGGACCAGAAACTGCATGTGATTCAACTCAATTTCTGACTGGGAAACAAACACTAGCTCGCCCTACAAGAAACACACTCTGCTTTTAGAAAAGAGCACTCTTCTACTCTACTGTGTTTCCTATAGGGCCAGAACAGTGAGCTTGCTCAGAACAAAAGAACTGTGCTTCCGACACACGGGCCATATCTAGTTCAACCCTGCTTAGGAAACTGACAAGGACAGTAGCTTCTCTTCAGTCCAATACACTGTACTTGCTGGGAACAGACGCTAGTGCTATTTGCACTGTGTATGGCAAATGGAGCACAATAGTGACTCTTCTTACCAGAAAACAACTCTTGCTCGTAGGACCAGAAACTGCATGTGATTCAACTCCATTTCTGACTGGGAAACAAATACTAGCTCGCCTTACAAGAAACACACTCTGCTTTTGAGAAAAGAGCACTCTTCTACTCTACTGTGTTTCCTATTGGGCCAGAACAGTGAGCTTGCTCAGAACAAAAGAACTGTGCTTCAGACACAGGGGCCATATCTAGTTCATCTCTGCTTAGGAAACTGACAAGAACAGTAGCTTCTCTTCAGTCCAATACACTGTACTTGCTGGAAATAGACGCCAGTGCTATTTGCACCGTGAATCTCAATGGGAGCGCAATTGTGACTGTTCTTAGCAGAAAACAACTCTTGCTTGTAGGACCAGAAACTGCATATGATTCAACTCTGTTTACGACTGGGAAACAAATACTAGCTCACCTTACAAGAAACATACTCTGCTTTTGAGAAAAGAGCACTCTTCTACTCTACTGTGTTTCCTATAGGGCCAGAACAGTGAGCTTGCTCAGAACAAAAGAACTGTGCTTCCTACACACACAGTTCATATCTAGTTCAACTCTGCTTAGGAAACTGACAAGAACAGTAGCTTCTCTTCAGTCCAATACACTGTACTTGCTTGGAACAGACGCTCGTGCTATTTGCACTGTGCATGGCAAATGGAGCACAATAGTGACTCTTCTTACCAGAAAACAACTCTTGCTTTTAGGAGCAGAAACTGCATGTGATTCAACTCCGTTTATGACTGGGAAACAAACACTAGCTCGCCTTTCGAGAAACACACTCTGCTTTTGAGAAAAGAGCACTCTTCTACTCTACTGTGATTCCCATAGGGCCAGAACAGTGAGCTTGCTCAGAACAAAGGAACTGTGCTTCCGACACACGGGCCATATCTAGTTCAACTCTGCTTAGGAAACTGACAAGAACAGTACCTTCTCTTCAGTACAATACACTGTACTTGCTGGGAACAGACGCTAGTGCTATTTGCACTGTGTAAGGCAATGGGAGCACAATCGTGACTCTTCTTACCAGAAAACAACTCTTGCTTGTAGGAGCAGAAACTGCATGTGATTCAAATCCATTTCTGACTGGGAAACAAATACTAGCTCTCCTTACAAGAAACATACTCTGCTTTTGAGAAAAGAGCACTCTTCTAATCTACTGTGTTTCCTATAGGGCCACAACAGTGAGCTTGCTCAGAACAAAAGAACTGTGCTTCCTACAAAAGGGCCATTTCTAGTTCATCTCTGCTTAGGAAACTGACAAGAACAGTAGCTTCTCTTCAGTCCAATACACTGTACTTGCTGGGAACTGACGCTCCTGCTATTTGCACTGTGTATGGGAAAAGGAGCGCAATAGTGACTCTTCTTACCAGAAAACAACTCTTGCTTGTAGGAGCAGAAACTGCATGTGATTCAACTCCGTTTACGACTGGGAAACAAACACTAGCTCGCCTTTCGAGAAACACACTCTGCTTTTGAGAAAAGAGCACTCTTCTACTCTACTGTGATTCCCATAGGGCCAGAACAGTGAGCTTGCTCAGAACAAAGGAACTGTGCTTCCGACACACGGGCCATATCTAGTTCAACTCTGCTTAGGAAACTGACAAGAACAGTACCTTCTCTTCAGTACAATACACTGTACTTGCTGGGAACAGACGCTAGTGCTATTTGCACTGTGTAAGGCAATGGGAGCGCAATTGTGACTCTTCTTACCAGAAAACAACTCTTGCTTGTAGGAGCAGAAACTGCATGTGATTCAACTCCATTTCTGACTGGGAAACAAATACTAGCTCTCCTTACAAGAAACATACTCTGCTTTTGAGAAAAGAGCACTCTTCTACTCTACTGTGTTTCCTATAGGGCCACAACAGTGAGCTTGCTCAGAACAAAAGAACTGTGCTTCCTACACATGGGCCATTTGTAGTTCATCTCTGCTTAGGAAACTGACAAGAACAGTAGCTTCTCTTCAGTCCAATACACTGTACTTGCTGGGAACAGACGCTCGTGCTATTTGCACTGTGTATGGGAAAAGGAGCGCAATAGTGACTCTTCTTACCAGAAAACAACTCTTGCTTGTAGGAGCAGAAACTGCATGTGATTCATCTCCGTTTACGACTGGGAAACAAACACTAGCTCGCCTTGAAAGAAACCCACTCTGCTTTTGAGAAAAGAGCACTCTTCTAATCTACTGTGTTTCCTATAGGGCCAGAAGAGTGAGCTTGCTCAGAACAAAGGAACTATGCTTCCTACACACACGGGCCATATCTAGTTCAACTCTGCTTAGGAAGCTGACACGAACAGTAGCTTCTCTTCAGTCCAATACACTCTATTTGCTGGGAACAGACGCTACTGTTATTTGCACAGTGTATGGCAAATGGAGTGCAATAGCAACCTTTCTTACCAGAAAACATCTCTTACTTGTAGGACCAGATACTGCATGTGATTCAACTCCATTTCTGACTGGGAAACAAACACTAGCTCGCCTTACAAGAAACACACTCTGCTTTTGAGAAAAGAGCACTCTTCTACTCTACTGTGTTTCCTATAGGGCCAGAACAGTGAGCTTGTTCAGAACAAAAGAACTGTGCTTCCTACACACACGGTTCATATCTAGTTCAACTCTGCTTAGGAAACTGACAAGAACAGCAGATTCTCTTCAGTCCAATACACTGTACTTGCTGGGAACAGACGCTAGTGCTATTTGCACTGTGTATTGGAAATGGAGCACAATAGTGACTCTTCTTTCCAGAAAACAACTCTTGCTTGTAGGAGCAGAAACTGCATGTGATTCAACTCCGTTTACGACTGGGAAACAAATACTAGCTCACGTTCCAAGAAACATACTCTGCTTTTGAGAAAAGAGCACTCTTCTAATGTACTGTGTTTCCAATAGGGCCAGAACAGTGAGCTTGCTCAGAACAAAAACACTGTGCTTCCGACACACGGGCTATATCTAGTTCAACTCTGTTTAGGAAACTGACAAGAACAGTAGCTTCTCTTCAGTCCAATACACTGTACTTGCTGGGAACAGACGCTAGTGCTATTTGCACTGTGCATGGCAAATGGAGCACAATAGTGACTCTTCTTACCAGAAAACAACTCTTGTTTTTAGGAGCAGAAACTGCATGTGATTCAACTCCGTTTATGACTGGGAAACAAACACTAGCTCGCCTTACAAGAGACACACTCTGCTTTTGAGAAAAGAGCACTCTTCTACTCTACTGTGATTCCTATAGGGCCAGAACAGTGAGCTTGCTCAGAACAAAGGAACTGTGCTTCCGACACACGGGCCATATCTAGTTCAACTCTGCTTAGGAAACTGA
The DNA here is from genome assembly GCF_949786415.1 of Peromyscus eremicus. Classification (NCBI taxonomy): domain Eukaryota; kingdom Metazoa; phylum Chordata; class Mammalia; order Rodentia; family Cricetidae; genus Peromyscus; species Peromyscus eremicus. The sequence goes on from NW_026734419.1 coordinate 14,023, forward strand.
CAAGAACAGTAGCTTCTCTTCAGTCCAATACACTGTAATTGCTGGGAACAGACGCTAGTGCTATTTGCACTGTGTATGGCAATGGGAGCGCAATCGTGACTGTTCTTAGCAGAAAACAACTCTTGCTTGTAGGACCAGAAACTGCATGTGATTCAACTCGATTTCGGACTGGGAAACAAATACTAGCTCGCCTTACAAGAAACATACTCTGCTTTTGAGAAAAGAGCACTCTTCTAATCTATTGTGTTTCCTATAGGGCCACAACAGTGAGCTTGCTCAGAACAAAAGAACTGTGCTTCCTACACACGGGCCATTTCTAGTTCATCTCTGCTTAGGAAACTGACAAGAACAGTAGCTTCACTTCAGTCCAATACACTGTACTTGCTGGGAACAGACGCTAGTGCTATTTGCACTGTGTATGGGAAAAGGAGCGCAATAGTGACTCTTCTTACCAGAAAACAACTCTTGCTTGTAGGAGCAGAAACTGCATGTGATTCAACTCCGTTTACGACTGCGAAACAAACACTAGCTCGCCTTAAAAGAAACATACTCTGCTTTTGAGAAAAGAGCACTCTTCTAATCTACTGTGTTTCCTATAGGGCTAGAACAGTGAGCTTGCTCAGAACAAAAGAACTGTGCTTCCGACACACGGGCCATATCTAGTTCAACCCTGCTTAGGAAACTGACAAGAAGAGTAGCTTCTCTTCAGTCCAATACACTGTACTTGCTGGGAACAGACGCTCGTGCTATTTGCACTGTGTATGGGAAAAGGAGCGCAATAGTGACTCTTCTTACCAGAAAACAACTCTTGCTTGTAGGAGCAGAAACTGCATGTGATTCAACTCCGTTTACGACTGGGAAACAAACACTAGCTCGCCTTGAAAGAAACCCACTCTGCTTTTGAGAAAAGAGCACTCTTCTAATCTATTGTGTTTCCTATAGGGCCAGAAGAGTGAGCTTGCTCAGAACAATGGAACTATGCTTCCTACACACACGGGCCATATCTAGTTCAACTCTGCTTAGGAAGCTGACACGAACAGTAGCTTCTCTTCAGTCCAATACACTCTATTTGCCGGGAACAGACGCTAGTGTTATTTGCACAGTGTATGGCAAATGGAGTGCAATAGCAACCTTTCTTACCAGAAAACATCTCTTACTTGTAGGACCAGATACTACATGTGATTCAACTCCATTTCTGACTGGGAAACAAACACTAGCTCGCCTTACAAGAAACACACTCTGCTTTTGAGAAAAGAGCACTCTTCTACTCTACTGTGTTTCCTATAGGGCCAGAACAGTGAGCTTGTTCAGAACAAAAGAACTGTGCTTCCTACACACACGGTTCATATCTAGTTCAACTCTGCTTAGGAAACTGACAAGAAAAGTAGCTTCTCTTCAGTCCAATACACTGTACTTGCTGGGAACAGACGCTAGTGCTATTTGCACTGTGTATTGGAAATGGAGCACAATAGTGACTCTTCTTTCCAGAAAACAACTCTTGCTTGTAGGAGCAGAAACTGCATGTGATTCAACTCCGTTTACGACTGGGAAACAAATACTAGCTCACCTTCCAAGAAACATACTCTGCTTTTGAGAAAAGAGCACTCTTCTACTCTACTGTGTTTCCTATAGGGCCAGAACAGTGAGCTTGCTCAGAACAAAAGAACTGTGCTTCCTACACACACAGTTCATATCTAGTTCAACTCTGCTTAGAAAACTGACAAGAACAGTAGCTTCTCTTCAGTCCAATACACTGTATTTGCTGGGAACAGACGCTAGTGCTATTTGCACTGTGTATGGCAAATGGAGCACAATAGTGACTATTCTTACCAGAAAACAACTCTTGCTTGTAGGAGCAGAACTGCATGTGATTCAACTCCGTTTACGACTGAGAAACAAACACTAGCTTGCCTTACAAGAAACACACTCTGCTTTTGAGAAAAGAGCACTCTTCTACTCTACTGTGATACCTAGAGGGCCAGAACAGTGAGCCTGCTCAGAACAAAGGAACTGTGCTTCCGACACACGGGCTATATCTAGTTCAACTCTGCTTAGGAAACTGACAAGAACAGTAGCTTCTCTTCAGTCCAATACACTGTACTTGCTGGGAACAGACGCTAGTGCTATTTGCACTGTGCATGGCAAATGGAGCACAATAGTGACTCCTCTTACCGGAAAACAACTCTTGCTTTTAGGAGCAGAAACTGCATGTGATTCAACTCCGTTTATGACTGGGAAACAAACACTAGCTCGCCTTACAAGAGACACACTCTGCTTTTGAGAAAAGAGCACTCTTCTACTCTACTGTGATTCCTATAGGGCCAGAACAGTGAGCTTGCTCAGAACAAAGGAACTGTGCTTCCGACACACGGGCCATATCTAGTTCAACTCTGCTTAGGAAACTGACAAGAACAGTAGCTTCTCTTCAGTCCACTACACTGTACTTGCTGGGAACAGATGCTAGTGCTATTTGCACTGTGTATGGCAAAGGGAGTGCAATCGTGACTGTTCTTAGCAGAAAACAACTCTTGCTTGTAGGACCAGAAACTGCATGTGATTCAACTCGATTTCGGACTGGGAAACAAATACTAGCTTGCCTTACAAGAAACATACTCTGCTTTTGAGAAAAGAGCACTCTTCTACTCTACTGTGTTTCCTATAGGGCCACAACAGTGAGCTTGCTCAGAACAAAAGAACTGTGCTTCCTACACACGGGCCATTTCTAGTTCATCTCTGCTTAGGAAACTGACAAGAACAGTAGCTTCACTTCAGTCCAATACACTGTACTTGCTGGGAACAGACGCTAGTGCTATTTGCACTGTGTATGGGAAAAGGAGCGCAATAGTGACTCTTCTTACCAGAAAACAACTCTTGCTTGTAGGAGCAGAAACTGCATGTGATTCAACTCCGTTTACGACTGCGAAACAAACACTAGCTCGCCTTAAAAGAAACATACTCTGCTTTTGAGAAAAGAGCACTCTTCTACTCTACTGTGTTTCCTATAGGGCCAGAACAGTGAGCTTGCTCAGAACAAAAGAACTGTGCTTCCTACACACACGGGCCATATCTAGTTCAACCCTGCTTAGGAAACTGACAAGAACAGTAGCTTCTCTTCAGTCCAATACACTGTACTTGCTGGAAACAGACGCTAGTGTATTTGCACTGTGTATAGCAAATGGAGCGCAATAGTGATTCTTCTTACCAGAAAACAACTCTTGCTTTTAGGAGCAGAAACTGCATGTGATTCAACTCCGTTTATGACTGGAAAACAAACACTAGCTCGCCATACAAGAAACACACTCTGCTTTTGAGAAAAGAGCACTCTTCTACTCTACTGTGATTCCTATAGGGCCAGAACAGTGACCTTGCTCAGAACAAAGGAACTGTGCTTCCTACACACACGGTCCATATCTAGTTCACCTATGCTTAGGAAACTGACAAGAACAGTAGCTTCTCTTCAGTCCAAAACACTGTACTTGCTTTGAACAGACGCTAGTGCTATTTGCACTGTGTGTGGCAATGAGAGTGCAGTCGTGACTGTTCTTAGCAGAAAACAACTCTTGCTTGTAGGAGCAGAACCTGCATGTGATTCAACTCCATTTCTGACTGGGAATCAAATACTAGCTCGCCTTACAAGAAGCATACTCTGCTTTTGAGAAAAGAGCACTCATCTAATCTACTGTGTTTCCTATAGGGCCACCACAGAGAGCTTGCTCAGAACAAAAGAACTGTGCTTCCTACACACGGGCCATTTCTAGTTCATCTCTGCTTAGGAAACTGACAAGAACAGTAGCTTCTCTTCAGTCCAATACACTGTATTTTCTGGGAACAGACGCTAGTGCTATTTGCACTGTGTATGGGAAAAGGAGCGCAATAGTGACTCTTCTTACCAGAAAACAACTCTTGCTTGTAGGAGCAGAAACTGCATGTGATTCAACTCCGTTTACGACTGGGAAACAAATACTAGCTCACCTTACAAGAAACATACTCTGCTTTTGAGAAAAGAGCACTCTTCTACTCTACTGTGTTTCCTATAGGGCTAGAACAGTGAGCTTGCTCAGAACAAAAGAACTGTGCTTACAACACACGGGCCATATCTAGTTCAACCCTGCTTAGGAAACTGACAAGAACAGTAGCTTCTCTTCAGTCCAATACACTGTACTTGCTGGGAACAGACGCTAGTGCTATTTGAACTGTGTATTGCAAATGGAGCGCAATAGTGACTCTTCTTACCAGAAAACAACTCTTGCTTGTAGGAGCAGAAACTGCATGTGATTCAACTCCGTTTATGACTGGGAAACAAACACTAGCTCGCCTTTCAAGAAACACACTCTGCTTTTGAGAAAAGAGCACTCTTCTACTCTACTGTGATTCCTATAGGGCCAGAACAGTGAACTTGCTCAGAACAAAAGAACTGTGCTTCCTACACACACAGTTCATATCTAGTTCAACTCTGCTTAGGAAACTGACAAGAACAGTAGCTTTTCTTCAGTCCAATACACTGTACTTGCTGGGAACAGACGCTAGTGCTATTTGCACTGTGTATGGGAAAAGGAGCGCAATAGTGACTCTTCTTACCAGAAAACAACTCTTGCTTGTAGGAGCAGAAACTGCATGTGATTCAACTCCGTTTACGACTGGGAAACAAACACTAGCTCGCATTTCGAGAAACACACTCTGCTTTTGAGAAAAGAGCACTCTTCTACTCTACTGTGATTCCCATAGGGCCAGAACAGTGAGCTTGCTCAGAACAAAGGAACTGTGCTTCCGACACACGGGCCATATCTAGTTCAACTCTGCTTAGGAAACTGACAAGAACAGTAGCTTCTCTTCAGTCCAATACACTGTACTTGCTGGGAACAAACGCTAGTGCTATTTGCACTGTGTATGGCAAAGGGAGCGCAATCGTGACTGTTCTTAGCAAAAAACAACTCTTGCTAGTAGGACCAGAAACTGCATGTGATTCAACTCCGTTTACGACTGGGAAACAAACACTATCTCGCCTTACAAGAAACACACTCTGCTTTTGAGAAAAGAGCACTCTTCTACTCTACTGTGATTCCTATAGGGCCAGAAGAGTGAGCTTTCTCAGAACAAAGGAACTGTGTTTCCAACACACGTGCCATATCTAGTTCAACTCTGCTTAGGAAACTGACAAGAACAGTAGCTTCTCTTCAGTCCAATACACTGTACTTGCTGGGAACAAATGCTACTGTTATTTGCCTTGTGTATGGGAAATGGAGCACAATAGTGACTCTTCTTACAAGAAAACAACTCTTGTTCGTAGGACCAGAAACTGCATGTGATTCAACTCCATTTCTGACTGGGAAACAAACACTAGCTCGCCTACCAGGAACACACTCTGCTTTTGAGAAAAGAGCACTCCTCTAATCTACTGTGTTTCCTATAGGGCCAGAACAGTGAGCTTGCTCAGAACAAAGGAACTGTGCTTCTGACACACGGGCCATATCTAGTTTAACTCTGCTTAGGAAACTGACAAGAACAGTAGCTTCTCTTCAGTCCAATACACTGTACTTGCTGGGAACAGACGCTAGTGCTATTTGCACTGTGTATGGCAAATGGTGCGCAATAGTGACTCTTCTTACCAGAAAAAAACTCTTGCTTGTAGGACCAGAAACTGCATGTGATTCAACTCCTTTTCTGACTGGGAAACAAATACTAGCCCGCCTTACAAGAAATACACTCTGCTTTTGAGAAAAGAACACTCTTCTAATCTACTGTGTTTCCTATAGTGCCAGAACAGTGAGCTTGCTCAGAACAAAGGAACTGTGCTTCCGACACACGGGCCATATCTAGTTCAACTCTGCTTAGGAAACTGACAAGAACAGTAGCTTCTCTTCAGTCCAATACACTGTACTTGCTGGGAACAGACGCTAGTGCTATTTGCACTGTGTATGGCAAATGGAGCACAATAGTGACTCTTCTTACCAGAAAACAACTCTTGCTCGTAGGACCAGAAACTGCATGTGATTCAACTCCATTTCTGACTGGGAAACAAATACTAGCTCGCCTTACAAGAAACATACTCTGCTTTTGAGAAAAGAGCACTCTTCTAATACTGTGTTTCCTATAAGGCCAGAAAAGTGAGCTTGCTCAGAACAAAGGAACTGTGCTTCCGACACACTGGCCATATCTAGTTCAACTCTGCTTAGGAAACTGACAAGAACAGTAGCTTATCTTCAGTCCAATACACTGTACTTGCTGGAAACAGACGCGAATGCTCTTTGCACTGTGCATGGCGAATGGAGCACAAAAGTGACTCTGTTTACCACAAAACAACTCTTCCTCATTGGACCAGAAACTGCATGTGATTCAAATCCTTTTCTGATTGGGAAACAAACACTAGCTCGCCTTACAAGAAAAACACTCTGCTTTTGAGAAAAGAGCACTCTTCTAATCTACTGTGTTTCCTTTAGGGCCAGAACAGTGAGCTTACTCAGAACAAAGGAAATGTGCGTCCAACAAACGGGACATATCTAGTTCAACTCTGCTTAGGAAACTGCCAAGAACAGTAGCTTCTCTTCAGTCCAATACACTGTACTTGCTGGGAACAGACGCTAGTTCTATTTGCACTGTGTATGGCAATGGGAGCTCAATAGTGACTGTTCTTAGCAGAAAACAACTCTTGCTAGTAGGACCATAAACTGCATGTGATTCAACTCCGTTTACGCCTGGGAAACAAACACTAGCTCGCCTTACTAGAAACACACTCTGCTTTTGAGAAAAGAGAACTCTTCTACTCTACTGTGATTCCTATAGGGCCAGAACAGTGAGCTCGCTCAGAACAAAGGAACTGTGCTTCCGACACACGGGCCATATCTACTTGAACTCTGCTTAGGAAACTGACAAGAACAGTAGCTTCTCTTCAGTCCAAAACACTGTACTTGCTGGGAACAGACGCTAGTGCTATTTGCACTGTGTATGGCAAATGGAGCACAATAGTGACTCTTCTTACCAGAAAACAACTCTTGCTTGATGGAGCAGAAACTTCATGTGATTCAACTCCATTTCTGACTGGGAAACAAATACTAGCTCGCCTTACAAGAAACATACTCTGCTTTTGAGAAAAGAGCACTCTTCTAATCTACTGTGTTTCCTATAGGGCCAGAACAGTGAGCTTGCTCAGAGCAAAAGAACTGTGCTTCCGACACACGGGCCATATCTAGTTCAACTCTGCTTAGGAAACTGACAAGAACAGTAGCTTCTCTTCAGTCCAATACACTGTACTAGCTGGGAACAGATGCGAGTGCTATTTGTACTGTGTATGGCAAATGGTGCGCAATAGTGACTCTTCTTACCAGAAAACAACTCTTGCTTGTAGGACCAGAAACTGCATGTGATTCAACTCTTTTTCTGACTGGGAAACAAACACTAGCTCGCCTTACAAGAAATACACTCTGCTTTTGAGAAAAGAACACTCTTCTCATCTACTGTGTTTCCTATAGTGCCATAACAGTGAGCTTGCTCAGAACAAAGGAACTGCCCTTCCGACACAGGGGCCATATCTAGTTCAACTCTGCTTAGGATACTGACAAGAACAGCAGCTTCTCTTCAGTCCAATACACTGTGCTTGCTGGGAACAGACGCTAGTGCTATTTGCACTGTGTATGGCAAATGGAGCACAATAGTGACTCTTCTTACCAGAAAAAAACTCTTGCTCGTAGGACCAGAAACTGCATGTGATTCAACTCCATTTCTGACTGGGAAACAAATACTAGCTTGCCTTACAAGAAACACACTCTGCTTTTGAGAAAAGAGCAGTCTTCTAATCTACTGTGTTTCCTATAGGGCCAGAACAGTGAGCTTGCTCAGAACAAAGGAACTGTGCTTCTGACACACGGGCCATATCTAGTTCAACTCTGCTTAGGAAACTGACAAGAACAGTAGCTACTCTTCAGTCCAATACACTGTACTTGCTGGGAACAGACGCTAGTGCTATTTGCACTGTGTAGGACAATGGGAGCACAATAGTGACTCTTCTTACCAGAAAACAACTCTTGCTCGTAGGACCAGAAACTGCATGTGATTCAACTCCGTTTATGACTGGGAAACAAACACTAGCTCGCCTTAAAAGAAACACACTCTGCTTTTGAGAAAAGAGCACTCTTCTAATCTACTGTGTTTCCTATAGGGCCAGAACAGTGAGCTTGCTCAGAACAAAAGAAATGTGCTTTCGACACATGGGCCATATCTAGTTCAACTCTGCTTAGGAAACTGACAAGAACAGTAGCTTCTCTTCAGTCCAATACACTGTACTTGCTGGGAACAGTCGGGAGTGCTATTTGCGCTGTGTATGGCAATGGGAGCGCAATCGTGACTGTTCTTAGCAGAAAACAACTCTTGCTAGTAGGACCAGAAACTGCATGTGATTCAACTCCGTTTATGACTGGGAAGCAAACACTAGCTCGCCTTACAAGAAACACACTCAGCTTTTGAGAAAAGAGCACTCTTCTACTCTACTGTGTTTCCTATAGGGCCAGAACAGTGAGCTTGCTCACAACAAAAGAACTGTGCTTTCTACACACAAGGTTCATATCTAGTTCAACTCTGCTTAGGAAACTGACAAGAACAGTAGCTTCTCTTCAGTCCAATACACTGTACTTGCTGGGAACAGATGCTAGTGCTATTTGCACTGTGTATCAGAAATGGAGCGCAATAGTGACTCTTCTTACCAGAAAACAACTCTTGCTTGTAGGAGCAGAAACTGCATGTGATTCAACTCCATTTCTGACTGGGAAACAAATACTAGCTCGCCTTACAATAAACACACTCTGCTTTTGAGAAAAGAGCACTCTTCTACTCTACTGTGTTTCCTATAGGGCCAGAACAGTGAGCTTGCTCAGAACAAAAGAACTGTGCTTCCTAGACACGGGCCATTTCTTGTTCAACTCTGCTTAGGAAACTCACAAGAACAGTATCTTCTCTTCAGTCCAATACACTGTACTTGCTGGGAACAGACGCTAGTGCTATTTGCACTGTGTATGGCTATGGGAGTGCAATCGTGACTGTTCTTAGCAGAAAACAACTCTTGCTTGTAGGATCAGAAACTGCATGTGATTCAACTCGATTTCTGACTGGGAAACAAATACTAGCTCGCCTTACAAGAAACATACTCTGGTTTTGAGAAAAGAGCACTATTCTAATCTACTGTGTTTCCTATAGGGCCACAACAGTGATCTTGCTCAGAACAAAAGAACTGTGCTTCCTACACACGGGCCATTTCTAGTTCATCTCTGCTTGGGAAACTGACAAGAACAGTAGCTTCTCTTCAGTCCAATACACTGTACTTGCTGGGAACAGACACTAGTGCTATTTGCACTGCATATGGGAAAAGGAGCACAATAGTGATTCTTCTTACCAGAAAACAACTCTTGCTTGTAGCAGCAGAAACTGCATGTGATTCAACTCCGTTTACGACTGGGAAACAAACACTAGCTCGCCTTAAAAGAAACACACTCTGCTTTTGAGAAAAGAGCACTCTTCTAATCTACTGTGTTTCCTATAGGGCCAGAAGAGTGAGCTTGCTCAGAACAAAGGAACTATGCTTCCTACACACACGGGCCATATCTAGTACAACTCTGCTTAGGAAGCTGACAAGAACAGTAGCTTCTCTTCAGTCCAATACACTGTATTTGCTGGGAACAGACGCTAGTGTTATTTGCACTGTGTATGTCAAATGGAGTGCAATAGTAACCTTTCTTACCAGAAAACAATTCTTGCTTGTAGGACCAGAAACTGCATGTGATTTAACTCCATTTCTGACTGGGAAACAAACACTAGCTCGCCTTACAAGAAACACACTCTGCTTTTGAGAAAAGAGCACTCTTCTACTCTACTGTGTTTCCTCAAGGGCCAGAACAGTGAGCTTGCTCAGAATAAAAGAACTGTGCTTCCGACACACGGGCCATATCTAGTTCAACTCTGCTTAGGAAACTGACAAGAACAGTAGCTTCTCTTCAGTCCAATACACTGTACTTTCTGGGAACAGACGCTAGTGCTATTTGCACTGTGTATTGCCAATGGAGCGCAATAGTGATACTTCTTACCAGAAAACAACTCTTGCTTGTAGGATCAAAAACTGCATGTGATTCATCTCCATTTCTGACTGGGAAGCAAATACTAGCTCGCCTTACAAGAAACATACTCTGCTTTTGAGAAAAGAGCACTCTTCTAATCTACTGTGTTTCCTATAGGGCTAGAACAGTGAGCTTGCTCAGAACAAAAGAACTGTGCTTCCGACACACGGGCCATATCAAGTTCAACCCTGCTTAGGAAACTGACAAGAACAGTAGCTTCTCTTCAGTCCAATACACTGTACTTGCTGGGAACAGACGCTAGTGCTATTTGCACTGTGTATGGCAAATGGAGCACAATAGTGACTCTTCTTACCAGAAAACAACTCTTGCTTGTAGGAGCAGAAACGGCATGTGATTCAAATCCATTTACGACTGGGAAACAAATACTAGCTCAGCTTACAAGAAACATACTCTGCTTTTGAGAAAAGAGCACTCTTCTACTCTACTGTGTTTCCTATAGGGCCAGAACAGTGAGCTTGCACAGAACAAAAGAACTGTGCTTCCTACATACACAGTTCATATCTAGTTCAACTCTGCTTAGGAAACTGACAAGAACAGTAGCTTCTCTTCAGTCCAATACACTGTACTTGCTGGGAACAGACACTAGTGCTATTTGCACTGTGTATGGCAAATGGAGCGCAATAGTGACTCTTCTTTCCAGAAAACAACTCTTGCTTGTAGGAGCAGAACTGCATGTGATTCAACTCCGTTTACGACTGGGAAACAAACACTAGCTCGCCTTACAAGAAATACACTCTGCTTTTGAGAAAAGAGCACTCTTGTACTCTACTGTGATTCCTATAGGGCCAGAACAGTGAGCTTGCTCAGAACAAAGGAACTGCCCTTCCGACACACGGGCCATATCTAGTTCAACTCTGCTTAGGAAACTGACAAGAACAGTAGCTTCTCTTCAGTCCAATACACTGTACTAGCTGGGAACAGATGCGAGTGCTATTTGCACTGTGTATGGCAAATGGTGCGCAATAGTGACTCTTCTTACCAGAAAACAACTCTTGCTTGTAGGACCAGAAACTGCATGTGATTCAACTCTTTTTCTGACTGGGAAACAAACACTAGCTCGCCTTACAAGAAATACACTCTGCTTTTGAGAAAAGAACACTCTTCTAATCTACTGTGTTTCCTATAGTGCCATAACAGTGAGCTTGCTCAGAACAAAGGAACTGCCCTTCCGACACAGGGGCCATATCTAGTTCAACTCTGCTTAGGATACTGACAAGAACAGCAGCTTCTCTTCAGTCCAATACACTGTGCTTGCTGGGAACAGACGCTAGTGCTATTTGCACTGTGTATGGCAAATGGAGCACAATAGTGACTCTTCTTACCAGAAAAAAACTCTTGCTCGTAGGACCAGAAACTGCATGTGATTCAACTCCATTTCTGACTGGGAAACAAATACTAGCTTGCCTTACAAGAAACACACTCTGCTTTTGAGAAAAGAGCAGTCTTCTAATCTACTGTGTTTCCTATAGGGCCAGAACAGTGAGCTTGCTCAGAACAAAGGAACTGTGCTTCTGACACACGGGCCATATCTAGTTCAACTCTGCTTAGGAAACTGACAAGAACAGTAGCTACTCTTCAGTCCAATACACTGTACTTGCTGGGAACAGACGCTAGTGCTATTTGCACTGTGTAGGACAATGGGAGCACAATAGTGACTCTTCTTACCAGAAAACAACTCTTGCTCGTAGGACCAGAAACTGCATGTGATTCAACTCCGTTTATGACTGGGAAACAAACACTAGCTCGCCTTAAAAGAAACACACTCTGCTTTTGAGAAAAGAGCACTCTTCTAATCTACTGTGTTTCCTATAGGGCCAGAACAGTGAGCTTGCTCAGAACAAAAGAAATGTGCTTTCGACACATGGGCCATATCTAGTTCAACTCTGCTTAGGAAACTGACAAGAACAGTAGCTTCTCTTCAGTCCAATACACTGTACTTGCTGGGAACAGTCGGGAGTGCTATTTGCGCTGTGTATGGCAATGGGAGCGCAATCGTGACTGTTCTTAGCAGAAAACAACTCTTGCTAGTAGGACCAGAAACTGCATGTGATTCAACTCCGTTTATGACTGGGAAGCAAACACTAGCTCGCCTTACAAGAAACACACTCAGCTTTTGAGAAAAGAGCACTCTTCTACTCTACAGTGTTTCCTATAGGGCCAGAACAGTGAGCTTGCTCACAACAAAAGAACTGTGCTTTCTACACACAAGGTTCATATCTAGTTCAACTCTGCTTAGGAAACTGACAAGAACAGTAGCTTCTCTTCAGTCCAATACACTGTACTTGCTGGGAACAGATGCTAGTGCTATTTGCACTGTGTATCAGAAATGGAGCGCAATAGTGACTCTTCTTACCAGAAAACAACTCTTGCTTGTAGGAGCAGAAACTGCATGTGATTCAACTCCATTTCTGACTGGGAAACAAATACTAGCTCGCCTTACAATAAACACACTCTGCTTTTGAGAAAAGAGCACTCTTCTACTCTACTGTGTTTCCTATAGGGCCAGAACAGTGAGCTTGCTCAGAACAAAAGAACTGTGCTTCCTAGACACGGGCCATTTCTTGTTCAGCTCTGCTTAGGAAACTCACAAGAACAGTATCTTCTCTTCAGTCCAATACACTGTACTTGCTGGGAACAGACGCTAGTGCTATTTGCACTGTGTATGGCTATGGGAGTGCAATCGTGACTGTTCTTAGCAGAAAACAACTCTTGCTTGTAGGATCAGAAACTGCATGTGATTCAACTCGATTTCTGACTGGGAAACAAATACTAGCTCGCCTTACAAGAAACATACTCTGGTTTTGAGAAAAGAGCACTATTCTAATCTACTGTGTTTCCTATAGGGCCACAACAGTGATCTTGCTCAGAACAAAAGAACTGTGCTTCCTACACACGGGCCATTTCTAGTTCATCTCTGCTTGGGAAACTGACAAGAACAGTAGCTTCTCTTCAGTCCAATACACTGTACTTGCTGGGAACAGACACTAGTGCTATTTGCACTGCATATGGGAAAAGGAGCACAATAGTGATTCTTCTTACCAGAAAACAACTCTTGCTTGTAGCAGCAGAAACTGCATGTGATTCAACTCCGTTTACGACTGGGAAACAAACACTAGCTCGCCTTAAAAGAAACACACTCTGCTTTTGAGAAAAGAGCACTCTTCTAATCTACTGTGTTTCCTATAGGGCCAGAAGAGTGAGCTTGCTCAGAACAAAGGAACTATGCTTCCTACACACACGGGCCATATCTAGTACAACTCTGCTTAGGAAGCTGACAAGAACAGTAGCTTCTCTTCAGTCCAATACACTGTATTTGCTGGGAACAGACGCTAGTGATATTTGCACTGTGTATGTCAAATGGAGTGCAATAGTAACCTTTCTTACCAGAAAACAATTCTTGCTTGTAGGACCAGAAACTGCATGTGATTTAACTCCATTTCTGACTGGGAAACAAACACTAGCTCGCCTTACAAGAAACACACTCTGCTTTTGAGAAAAGAGCACTCTTCTACTCTACTGTGTTTCCTCAAGGGCCAGAACAGTGAGCTTGCTCAGAATAAAAGAACTGTGCTTCCGACACACGGGCCATATCTAGTTCAACTCTGCTTAGGAAACTGACAAGAACAGTAGCTTCTCTTCAGTCCAATACACTGTACTTTCTGGGAACAGACGCTAGTGCTATTTGCACTGTGTATTGCCAATGGAGCGCAATAGAGATACTTCTTACCAGAAAACAACTCTTGCTTGTAGGATCAAAAACTGCATGTGATTCATCTCCATTTCTGACTGGGAAGCAAATACTAGCTCGCCTTACAAGAAACATACTCTGCTTTTGAGAAAAGAGCACTCTTCTAATCTACTGTGTTTCCTATAGGGCTAGAACAGTGAGCTTGCTCAGAACAAAAGAACTGTGCTTCCGACACACGGGCCATATCAAGTTCAACCCTGCTTAGGAAACTGACAAGAACAGTAGCTTCTCTTCAGTCCAATACACTGTACTTGCTGGGAACAGACGCTAGTGCTATTTGCACTGTGTATGGCAAATGGAGCACAATAGTGACTCTTCTTACCAGAAAACAACTCTTGCTTGTAGGAGCAGAAACGGCCTGTGATTCAAATCCATTTACGACTGGGAAACAAATACTAGCTCAGCTTACAAGAAACATACTCTGCTTTTGAGAAAAGAGCACTCTTCTACTCTACTGTGTTTCCTATAGGGCCAGAACAGTGAGCTTGCACAGAACAAAAGAACTGTGCTTCCTACATACACAGTTCATATCTAGTTCAACTCTGCTTAGGAAACTGACAAGAACAGTAGCTTCTCTTCAGTCCAATACACTGTACTTGCTGTTAACAGACACTAGTGCTATTTGCACTGTGTATGGCAAATGGAGCGCAATAGTTACTCTTCTTTCCAGAAAACAACTCTTGCTTGTAGGAGCAGAACTGCATGTGATTCAACTCCGTTTACGACTGGGAAACAAACACTAGCTCGCCTTACAAGAAATACACTCTGCTTTTGAGAAAAGAGCACTCTTGTACTCTACTGTGATTCCTATAGGGCCAGAACAGTGAGCTTGCTCAGAACAAAGGAACTGCCCTTCCGACACACGGGCCATATCTAGTTCAACTCTGCTTAGGAAACTAACAAGAACAGTAGCTTCTCTTCAGTCCAATACACTGTACTTGCTGGGAACAGACTCTAGTGCTATTTGCACTGTGTATGGGAAATGGAGCGCAATAGTGACTCTTCTTACCAGAAAACAACTCTTGCTTGTAGGAGCAGAAACTGCATGTGATTCAACTCCATTTCTGACTGGGAAACAAATACTAGCTCGCCTTACAATAAACACACTCTGCTTTTGAGAAAAGAGCACTCTTCTAATCTACTGTGTTTCCTACTGGGCCAGAACAGTGAGCTTGCTCAGAACAAAAGAACTCTGCTTCCGACACACGGGCCATTTCTAGTTCATCTCTGCTTAGGAAACTGACAAGAACAGTAGCTTCTCTTCAGTCCAATACACCGTACTTGCTGGAAATAGATGCGAGTGCTATTTGCATCATGTATCTCAATGGGAGCGCAATAGTGACTGTTCTTAGCAGAAAAAACTCTTGCTGATAGGACCAGAAACTGCATGTGATTCAACTCTGTTTACGACTGGGAAAAAAATACTAGCTCACCTTACAAGAAACATACTCTGCTTTTGAGAAAAGAGCACTCTTCTACTCTACTGTGATTCCCATAGGGCCAGAACAGTGAGCTTGCTCAGAACTAAGGAACTGTGCTTCCGTCACGCGGGCCATATCTAGTTCAACTATGCTTAGGAAACTGACAAGAACAGTAGCTTCTCTTCAGTCCAATACACTGTACTTGCTGGGAACAGACGCTAGTGCTATTTGCACTGTGTATGGCAAATGGAGCTCAATAGTGACTCTTCTTACCAGAAAACAACTCTTGCTTGTAGGACCAGAAACTGCATGTGATTCAACTCCATTTCTGACTGGGAAACAAACACTAGCTCGCCTTACAAGAAACACACTCTGCTTTTGAGAAAAGAGCACTCTTCTGCTCTACTGTGTTTCCTATAGGGCCAGAACAGTGAGCTTCCTCACAACAAAAGAACTGTGCTTCCTACACACAAGGTTCATATCTAGTTCAACTCTGCTTAGGAAACTGACAAGAACAGTAGCTTCTCTTCAGTCCAATACCCTGTACTTGCTGGGAACAGATGCTAGTGCTATTTGCACTGTGTATCGGAAACGGAGCGCAATAGTGACTCTTCTTACCAGAAAAAAACTCTTGCTTGTAGGAGGAGAAACTGCATGTGATTCAACTCCATTTCTGACTGGGAAACAAACACTAGCTCGCCTTACAATAAACACACTCTGCTTTTGAGAAAAGAGCACTCTTCTACTCTACTGTGTTTCCTATAGGGCCAGAACAGTGAGCTTGCTCAGAACAAAGGAACTGTGCTTCCGACACACGGGCCATATCTAGTTCAACTCTGCTTAGGAAACTGACAAGAACAGTAGCATCTCTTTAGTCCAATACACTGTACTTGCTGGGAACAGACGTTAGTACTATTTGCACTGTATATTGCAAATGGAGCGCAATAGTTATTCTTCTTACCAGAAAACAACTCTTGCTTGTAGGAGGAGAAACTGCATGTGATTCAACTCCATTTCTGACTGGGAAGCAAACACTAGCTCGCCTTACAAGAAACATACTCTGCTTTTGAGAAAAGAGCACTCTTCTACTCTACTGTGTTTCCTATAGGGCTAGAACAGTGAGCTTGCTCAGAACAAAAGAACTGTGCTTCCGACACACGGGCCATATCTAGTTCAACCCTGCTTAGGAAACTGACAAGAACAGTAGCTTCTCTTCAGTCCAATACACTGTACTTGCTGGGAACAGACGCTAGTGCTATTTGCACTGTGTATGGCAAATGGAGCACAATAGTGACTCTTCTTACCAGAAAACAACTCTTGCTTGTAGGAGCAGAAACTGCATGTGATTCAACTCCGTTTACGACTGGGAAACAAATACTAGCTCACCTTACAAGAAACATACTCTGCTTTTGATAAACGAGCACTCTTCTACTCTACTGTGTTTCCTATAGGGCCAGAACAGTGAGCTTGCTCAGAACAAAAGAACTGTGCTTCCTACACACACAGTTCATATCTAGTTCAACTCTCCTTAGGAAACTGACAAGAACAGTAGCTTCTCTTCAGTCCAATACACTGTACTTGCTGGGAACAGACGCTAGTGTATTTGCACTGTGTATGGCAAATGGAGCACAATAGTGACTCTTGTTACCAGAAAACAACTCTTGCTTGTAGGAGCAGAAACTGCATGTGATTCAACTCCGTTTATGACTGGGAAACAAACACTCTCTCGCCTTTCAAGAAACACACTCTGCTTTTGAGAAAAGAGCACTCTTCTACTCTACTGTGATTCCTATAGGGCCAGAACAGTGAGCTTGCTCAGAACAAAAGAACTGTGCTTCCTACACACACAGTTCATATCTAGTTCAACTCTGCTTAGGAAACTGACAAGAGCAGTAGCTTTTCTTCAGTCCAATACACTGCACTTGCTGGGAACAGACGCTAGTGCTATTTGCACTGTGCATGGCAAATGGAGCACAATAGTGACTCTTCTTACCAGAAAACAACTCTTGCTTTTAGGAGCAGAAACTGCATGTGATTCAACTCCGTTTATGACTGGAAAACAAACACTAGCTCGCCATACAAGAAACACACTCTGCTTTTGAGAAAAGAGCACTCTTCTACTCTACTGTGATTCCTATAGGGCCAGAACAGTGAACTTGCTCAGAACAAAGGAACTGTGCTTCCTACACACACGGTCCATATCTAGTTCAAGTCTGCTTAGGAAACTGACAAGAACAGTAGCTTCTCTTCAGTCCAATACACTGTACTTGCTGGGAACAGACGCTAGTGCTATTTGCACTGTGTGTGACAATGGGAGTGCAGTTGTGACTGTTCTTAGCAGAAAACAACTTTCGCTTGTAGGAGCAGAAACTGCATGTGATTCAACTCCATTTCTGACTGGGAATCAAATACGAGCTCGCATTACAAGAAGCATACTCTGCTTTTGAGAAAAGAGCACTCTTCTACTCTACTGTGATTCCTATAGGGCCAGAACAGTGAGCTTGCTCATTACAAAGGAACTGTGCTTCCGACACACGGGCCATATCTAGTTCAACTCTGCTTAGGAAACTGACAAGAACAGTAGCTTCTCTTCAGTCCAATACACTGTACTTGCTGGGAACAGACGCTAGTGCTATTTGCACTGTGCATGGCAAATGGAGCACAATAGTGACTCTTCTTACCAGAAAACAACTCTTGCTTTTAGGAGCAGAAACTGCATGTGATTCAACTCCGTTAATGACTGGCAAACAAACACTAGCTCGCCTTTCAAGAAACACACTCTGCTTTTGAGAAAAGAGCACTCTTCTACTCTACTGTGATTCCTATAGGGCCAGAACAGTGAGCTTGCTCAGAACAAAAGAACTGTGCTTCCTACACACACAGTTCATATCTAGTTCAACTCTGCTTAGGAAACTGACAAGAACAGTAGCTCTTCTTCAGTCCAATACACTGTACTTGCTGGGAACAGACGCTAGTGCTATTTGCACTGTGCATGGCAAATGGAGCACAATAGTGACTCTTCTTACCAGAAAACAACTCTTGCTTTTAGGAGCAGAAACTGCATGTGATTCAACTCCGTTTATGACTGGAAAACAAACACTAGCTTGCCATACAAGAAACACACTCTGCTTTTGAGAAAAGAGCACTCTTGTACTCTACTGTGATTCCTATAAGGCCAGAACAGTGAGCTTGCTCAGAACAAAGGAACTGTGCTTCTGACACACGGGCCATATCTAGTTCAACTCTGCTTAGGAAATTGACAAGAACAGTAGCTTCTCTTCAGTCCAATACACTGTACTTGCTGGGAACAGACGCGAGTGCTATTTGCAATGTGTATGGCAATGGGAGCGCAATCCTGACTGTTCTTAGCAGAAAACAACTCTTGCTAGTAGGACCAGAAACTGCATGTGATTAAACTCCGTTTACGACTGGGAAATATACACTAGCTCGCCTTACAAGAAACACACTCTGCTTTTGAGAAAAGAGCACTCTTCTACTCTACTGTGTTTCCTATAGGGCCAGAACAGTGAGCTTGCTCAGAACAAAAGAACTGTGCTTCCGACACACGAGCCATATCTAGTTCAACCCTGCTTAGGAAACTGACAAGAACAGTAGCTTCTCTTCAGTCCAATACACTGTACTTGCTGGGAACAGACGCTAGTGCTATTTGCACTGTGTATGGCAAATGGAGCACAATAGTGACTCTTCTTACCAGAAAACAACTCTTGCTTGTAGGAGCAGAAACTGCATGTGATTCAACTCCATTTACGACTGGGAAACAAATACTAGCTCACCTTACAAGAAACATACTCTGCTTTTGAGCAACGAGCACTCTTCTACTCTACTGTGTTTCCTATAGGGCCACAACAGTGAGCTTGCTCAGAACAAAAGAACTGTGCTTCCTACACACACAGTTCATATCTAGTTCAACTCTGCTTAGGAAACTGACAAGAACAGTAGCTTCTCTTCAGTCCAATACACTGTACTTGCTGGGAACTGACGCTCCTGCTATTTGCACTGTGCATGGCAAATGGAGCACAATAGTGACTCTTCTTACCAGAAAACAACTCTTGCTTGTAGGAGCAGAACTGCATGTGATTCAACTCCGTTTACGACTGGGAAACAAACACTAGCTCGCCTTACAAGAAACACACTCTGCTTTTGAGAAAAGAGCACTCTTCTACTCTACTCTGATTCCTATTGGGCTAGAACAGTGAGCTTGCTCAGAACAAAGGAACTGTGCTTCCGACACACGGGCCATATCTAGTTCAACTCTGCTTAGGAAACTGACAAGAACAGTAGCTTCTCTTCAGTCCAATACACTGTACTTGCTGGGAACAGACGCTAGTGCTATTTGCAATGTGTATGGCAATGGGAGCGCAATCGTGACTGTTCTTAGCAGAAAACAACTCTTGCTTGTAGGAGCAGAAACTGAATGTGATTCAACTCCATTTCTGACTGGGAAACAAATACTCGCTGGCCTTACAAGAAACATACTCTGCTTTTGAGAAAAGAGCACTCTTCTAATCTACTGTGTTTCCTATAGGGCCACAACAGTGAGCTTGCTCAGAACAAAAGAACTGTGCTTCCTACACATGGGCCATTTCTAGCTCATCTCTGCTTAGGAAATTGACAAGAACAGTAGCTTCTCTTCAGTCCAATACACTGTACTTGCTGGGAACAGACGCTCGTGCTATTTGCACTGTGTATGGGAAAAGGAGCACAATAGTGACTCTTCTTACCAGAAAACAACTCTTGCTTGTAGGAGCAGAAACTGCATGTGATTCAACTCCGTTTACGACTGGGAAACAAACACTAGCTCGCCTTGAAAGAAACCCACTCTGCTTTTGAGAAAAGAGCACTCTTCTAATCTACTGTGTTTCCTATAGGGCCAGAAGAGTGAGCTTGCTCAGAACAAAGGAACTCTGCTTCCTACACACAGGGGCCATATCTAGTTCAACACTGCTCAGGAAGCTGACAAGAACAGTAGCTTCTCTTCAGTCCAATACACTCTATTTGCTGAGAACAGACGCTAGTGTTATTTGCACAGTGTATGGCAAATGGAGTGCAATACTAACCTTTCTTACCAGAAAACAAGTCTTGCTTGTAGGACCAGAAACTGCCTGTGATTCAACTCCATTTCTGACTGGGAAACAAACACTAGCTCGCCTTACAAGAAACACACTCTGCTTTTGAGAAAAGAGCCCTCTTCTACTCTACTGTGTTTTCTACAGGGCCAGAACAGTGAGCTTGCTCAGAACAAAAGAACTGTGCTTCCTACACACACGGTTCATATCTAGTTCAACTCTGCTTAGGAAACTGACAAGAACAGTAGCTTCTCTTCAGTCCAATACACTGTACTTGCTGGGAACAGACGCTAGTGCTATTTGCACTGTGTATCAGAAATGGAGCGCAATAGTGACTCTTCTTTCCAGAAAACAACTCTTGCTTGTAGGAGCAGAAACTGCATGTGATTCAACTCCGATTACGACTGGGAAACAAATACTAGCTCACCTTCCAAGAAACATACTCTGCTTTTGAGAAAAGAGCACTCTTCTACTCTACTGTGATACCTAGAGGGCCAGAACAGTGAGCCTGCTCAGAACAAAGGAACTGTGCTTCCGACACACGGGCTATATCTAGTTCAAGTCTGCTTAGGAAACTGACAAGAACAGTAGCTTCTCTTCAGTCCAATACACTGTACTTGCTGGGAACAGACGCTAATGCTATTTGCACTGTGCATGGCAAATGGAGCACAATAGTGACTCTTCTTACCAGAAAACAACTCTTGCTTTTAGGAGCAGAAACTGCATGTGATTCAACTCCGTTTATGACTGGGAAACAAACACTAGCTCGCCTTACAAGAGACACACTCTGCTTTTGAGAAAAGAGCACTCTTCTACTCTACTGTGATTCCTATAGGGCCAGAACAGAGAGCTTGCTCAGAACAAAGGAACTGTGCTTCCGACACACAGGCCATATCTAGTTCAACTCTGCTTGGGAAACTGACAAGAACAGTAGATTCTCTTCAGTCCAATACACTGTACTTGCTGGGAACAGACGCTAGTGCTATTTGCACTGTGTATGGCAATGGGAGCGCAATCGTGACTGTTCTTAGCAGAAAACAACTCTTGCTTGTAGGAGCAGAAACTGTATGTGATTCAACTCGATTTCTGACTGGGAAACAAATACTAGCTCGCCTTACAAGAAACATACTCTGCTTTTGAGAAAAGAGCACTCTTCTAATCTACTGTGTTTCCTATAGGGCCACAACAGTGAGCTTGCTCAGAACAAAAGAACTGTGCTTCCTACACACGGGCCATTTCTAGTTCATCTCTGCTTAGGAAACTGACAAGAACAGTAGCTTCTCTTCAGTCCAATATACTGTACTTGCTGGGAACAGACGCTAGTGCTATTTGCACTGTGTATGGGAAAAGGAGCACAATAGTGACTCTTCTTAACAGAAAACAACTCTTGCTTGTAGGAGCAGAAACTGCATGTGATTCAACTCCGTTTACGACTGCAAAACAAACACTAGCTCGCCTTAAAAGAAACATACTCTGCTTTTGAGAAAAGAGCACTCTTCTAATCTACTGTGTTTCCTATAGGGCCAGAAGAGTGAGCTTGCTCAGAACAAAGGAACTATGATTCCTACACACACGGGCCATATCTAGTTCAACTCTGCTTAGGAAACTGACAAGAACAGTAGCTTCTCTTCAGTCCAATACACTGTATTTGCTGGGAACAGAAGCTAGTGTTATTTGCACTGTGTATGGCAAATGGAGTGCAATACTAACCTTTCTTACCAGAAAACAACTCTTGCTTGTAGGACCAGAAACTGCATGTGATTCAACTCAATTTCTGACTGGGAAACAAACACTAGCTCGCCCTACAAGAAACACACTCTGCTTTTAGAAAAGAGCACTCTTCTACTCTACTGTGTTTCCTATAGGGCCAGAACAGTGAGCTTGCTCAGAACAAAAGAACTGTGCTTCCGACACACGGGCCATATCTAGTTCAACCCTGCTTAGGAAACTGACAAGGACAGTAGCTTCTCTTCAGTCCAATACACTGTACTTGCTGGGAACAGACGCTAGTACTATTTGCACTGTGTATGGCAAATGGAGCACAATAGTGACTCTTCTTACCAGAAAACAACTCTTGCTCGTAGGACCAGAAACTGCATGTGATTCAACTCCATTTCTGACTGGGAAACAAATACTAGCTCGCCTTACAAGAAACACACTCTGCTTTTGAGAAAAGAGCACTCTTCTACTCTACTGTGTTTCCTATTGGGCCAGAACAGTGAGCTTGCTCAGAACAAAAGAACTGTGCTTCAGACACAGGGGCCATATCTAGTTCATCTCTGCTTAGGAAACTGACAAGAACAGTAGCTTCTCTTCAGTCCAATACACTGTACTTGCTGGAAATAGACGCCAGTGCTATTTGCACCGTGAATCTCAATGGGAGCGCAATCGTGACTGTTCTTAGCAGAAAACAACTCTTGCTTGTAGGACCAGAAACTGCATATGATTCAACTCTGTTTTCGACTGGGAAACAAATACTAGCTCACCTTACAAGAAACATACTCTGCTTTTGAGAAAAGAGCACTCTTCTATTCTACTGTGTTTCCTATAGGGCCAGAACAGTGAGCTTGCTCAGAACAAAAGAACTGTGCTTCCTACATACACAGTTCATATCTAGTTCAACTCTGCTTAGGAAACTGACAAGAACAGTACCTTCTCTTCAGTACAATACACTGTTCTTGCTGGGAACAGACGCTAGTGCTATTTGCACTGTGTAAGGCAATGGGAGCACAATCGTGACTCTTCTTACCAGAAAACAACTCTTGCTTGTAGGAGCAGAAACTGCATGTGATTCAAATCCATTTCTGACTGGGAAACAAATACTAGCTCGCCTTACAAGACACACACTCTGCTTTTGAGAAAAGAGCACTCTTCTACTCTACTGTGTTTCCTATAGGGCCACAACAGTGAGCTTGCTCAGAACAAAAGAACTGTGCTTCCTACACATGGGCCATTTCTAGTTCATCTCTGCTTAGGAAACTGACAAGAACAGTAGCTTCTCTTCAGTCCAATACACTGTACTTGCTGGGAACTGACGCTCGTGCTATTTGCACTGTGTATGGAAAAAGGAGCGCAATAGTGACTCTTCTTACCAGAAAACAACTCTTGCTTGTAGGAGCAGAAACTGCATGTGATTCAACTCCATTTCTGACTGGGAAACAAATACTAGCTCTCCTTACAAGAAACATACTCTGCTTTTGAGAAAAGAGCACTCTTCTACTCTACTGTGTTTCCTATAGGGCCACAACAGTGAGCTTGCTCAGAACAAAAGAACTGTGCTTCCTACACATGGGCCATTTGTAGTTCATCTCTGCTTAGGAAACTGACAAGAACAGTAGCTTCTCTTCAGTCCAATACACTGTACTTGCTGGGAACAGACGCTTGTGCTATTTGCACTGTGTAGGGGAAAAGGAGCACAATAGTGACTCTTCTTACTAGAAAACAACTCTTGCTTGTAGGAGCAGAAACTGCATGTGATTCATCTCCGTTTACGACTGGGAAACAAACACTAGCTCGCCTTGAAAGAAACACACTCTGCTTTTGAGAAAAGAGCACTCTTCTAATCTACTGTGTTTCCTATAGGGCCAGAAGAGTGAGCTTGCTCAGAACAAAGGAACTATGCTTCCTACACACACGGGCCATATCAAGTTCAACTCTGCTTAGGAAGCTGACACGAACAGTAGCTTCTCTTCAGTCCAATACACTCTATTTGCTGGGAACAGACGCTAGTGTTATTTGCACAGTGTATGGCAAATGGAGTGCAATAGCAACCTTTCTTACCAGAAAACATCTCTTACTTGTAGGACCAGATACTGCATGTGATTCAACTCCATTTCTGACTGGGAAACAAACACTAGCTCGCCTTACAAGAAACACACTCTGCTTTTGAGAAAAGAGCACTCTTCTACTCTACTGTGTTTCCTATAGGGCCAGAACAGTGAGCTTGTTCAGAACAAAAGAACTGTGCTTCCTACACACACGGTTCATATCTAGTTCAACTCTGCTTAGGAAACTGACAAGAAAAGTAGCTTCTCTTCAGTCCAATACACTGTACTTGCTGGGAACAGACGCTAGTGCTATTTGCACTGTGTATTGGAAATGGAGCACAATAGTGACTCTTCTTTCCAGAAAACAACTCTTGCTTGTAGGAGCCAAAACTGCATGTGATTCAACTCCGTTTACGACTGGGAAACAAATACTAGCTCACGTTCCAAGAAACATACTCTGCTTTTGAGAAAAGAGCACTCTTCTACTCTACTGTGTTTCCTATAGGGCCAGAACAGTGAGCTTGCTCAGAACAAAAGAACTGTGCTTCCTACACAAACAGTTCATATCTAGTTCAACTCTGCTTAGGAAACTGACAAGAACAGTAGCTTCTCTTCAGTCCAATACACTCTACATGCTGGGAACAGACGCTAGTGCTATTTGCACTGTGTATGGCAAATGGAGCACAATAGTGACTCTTCTTACCAGAAAACAACTCTTGCTTTTAGGAGCAGAATCTGCATGTGATTCAACTGCGTTTATGACTGGGAAACAAACACTAGCTCGCCTTACAAGAGACACACTCTGCTTTTGAGAAAAGAGCACTCTTCTACTCTACTGTGATTCCTATAGGGCCAGAACAGTGAGCTTGCTCAGAACAAAGGAACTGTGCTTCCGACACACGGGCCATATCTAGTTCAACTCTGCTTAGGAAACTGACAAGAACAGTAGCTTCTCTTCAGTCCAATACACTGTAATTGCTGGGAACAGACGCTAGTGCTATTTGCACTGTGTATGGCAATGGGAGCTCAATCGTGACTGTTCTTAGCAGAAAACAACTCTTGCTTGTAGGACCAGAAACTGCATGTGATTCAACTCGATTTCGGACTGGGAAATAAATACTAGCTCGCCTTACAAGAAACATACTCTGCTTTTGAGAAAAGAGCACTCTTCTAATCTACTGTGTTTCCTATAGGGCCACAACAGTGAGCTTGCTCAGAACAAAAGAACTGTGCTTCCTACACACGGGCCATTTCTAGTTCATCTCTGCTTAGGAAACTGACAAGAACAGTAGCTTCACTTCAGTCCAATACACTGTACTTGCTGGTAACAGACGCTAGTGCTATTTGCACTGTGTATGGGAAAAGGAGCACAATAGTGACTCTTCTTAGCAGAAAACAACTCTTGCTTGTAGGAG
This sequence comes from Peromyscus eremicus, assembly GCF_949786415.1. Classification (NCBI taxonomy): domain Eukaryota; kingdom Metazoa; phylum Chordata; class Mammalia; order Rodentia; family Cricetidae; genus Peromyscus; species Peromyscus eremicus. The sequence continues at coordinate 39,579 of NW_026734419.1, forward strand.
CAGAAACTGCATGTGATTCAACTCCGTTTACGACTGCGAAACAAACACTAGCTCGCCTTAAAAGAAACATACTCTGCTTTTGAGAAAAGAGCACTCTTCTACTCTACTGTGTTTCCTATAGGGCCAGAACAGTGAGCTTGCTCAGAACAAAAGAACTGTGCTTCCTACACACACGGGCCATATCTAGTTCAACCCTGCTTAGGAAACTGACAAGAACAGTAGCTTCTCTTCAGTCCAATACACTGTACTTGCTGGGAACAGACGCTAGTGTATTTGTACTCTGTATTGCAAATGGAGCGCAATAGTGATTCTTCTTACCAGAAAACAACTCTTGCTTGTAGGAGCAGAAATTGCATGTGATTCAACTCCATTTCTGACTGGGAAGCAAATACTAGCTCGCCTTACAAGAAACATACTCTGCTTTTGAGAAAAGAGCACTCTTCTAATCTACTGTGTTTCCTATAGGGCTAGAACAGTGAGCTTGCTCAGAACAAAAGAACTGTGCTTCCCACACACGGGCCATATCTAGTTCAACCCTGCTTAGGAAACTGACAAGAACAGTAGCTTCTCTTCAGTCCAATACACTGTACTTGCTGGGAACAGACGCTAGTGCTATTTGCACTGTGTATGGCAAATGGAGCACAATAGTGACTCTTCTTACCAGAAAACAACTCTTGCTTTTAGGAGCAGAAACTGCATGTGATTCAACTCCGTTTATGACTGGAAAACAAACACTAGCTCGCCATACAAGAAACACACTCTGCTTTTGAGAAAAGAGCACTCTTCTACTCTACTGTGATTCCTATAGGGCCAGAACAGTGAGCTTGCTCAGAACAAAGGAACTGTGCTTCCTACACACACGGTCCATATCTAGTTCAACTATGCTTAGGAAACTGACAAGAACAGTAGCTTCTCTTCAGTCCAATACACTGTACTTGCTTTGAACAGACGCTAGTGCTATTTGCACTGTGTGTGGCAATGAGAGTGCAGTCTTGACTGTTCTTAGCAGAAAACAACTCTTGCTTGTAGGAGCAGAACCTGCATGTGATTCAACTCCATTTCTGACTGGGAATCAAATACTAGCTCGCCTTACAAGAAGCATACTCTGCTTTTGAGAAAAGAGCACTCATCTAATCTACTGTGTTTCCTATAGGGCCACCACAGAGAGCTTGCACAGAACAAAAGAACTGTGCTTCCTACACACGGGCCATTTCTATTTCATCTCTGCTTAGGAAACTGACAAGAACAGTAGCTTCTCTTCAGTCCAATACACTGTATTTTCTGGGAACAGACGCTAGTGCTATTTGCACTGTGTATGGGAAAAGGAGCGCAATAGTGACTCTTCTTACCAGAAAACAACTCTTGCTTGTAGGAGCAGAAACTGCATGTGATTCAACTCCGTTTACGACTGGGAAACAAATACTAGCTCACGTTACAAGAAACATACTCTGCTTTTGAGAAAAGAGCACTCTTCTACTCTACTGTGTTTCCTATAGGGCTAGAACAGTGAGCTTGCTCAGAACAAAAGAACTGTGCTTCCAACACACGGGCCATATCTAGTTCAACCCTGCTTAGGAAACTGACAAGAACAGTAGCTTCTCTTCAGTCCAATACACTGTACTTGCTGGGAACAGACGCTCGTGCTATTTGCACTGTGTATGGGAAAAGGAGCGCAATAGTGACTCTTCTTACCAGAAAACAACTCTTGCTTGTAGGAGCAGAAACTGCATGTGATTCAACTCCGTTTACGACTGGGAAACAAATACTAGCTCACCTTACAAGAAACATACTCTGCTTTTGAGAAAAGAGCACTCTTCTACTCTACTGTGATACCTAGAGGGCCAGAACAGTGAGCCTGCTCAGAACAAAGGAACTGTGCTTCCGACACATGGGCTATATCTAGTTCAAGTCTGCTTAGGAAACTGACAAGAACAGTAGCTTCTCTTCAGTCCAATACACTGTACTTGCTGGGAACAGACGCTAGTGCTATTTGCACTGTGCATGGCAAATGGAGCACAATAGTGACTCTTCTTACCAGAAAACAACTCTTGCTTTTAGGAGCAGAAACTGCATGTGATTCAACTCCGTTTATGACTGGGAAACATACACTAGCTCGCCTTACAAGAGACACACTCTGCTTTTGAGAAAAGAGCACTCTTCTACTCTACTGTGATTCCTATAGGGCCAGAACAGTGAGCTTGCTCAGAACAAAGGAACTGTGCTTCCGACACACAGGCCATATCTAGTTCAACTCTGCTTAGGAAACTGACAAGAACAGTAGCTTCTCTTCAGTCCAATACACTGTACTTGCTGGGAACAGACGCTAGTGCTATTTGCACTGTGTATGGCAATGGGAGCGCAATCGTGACTGTTCTTAGCAGAAAACAACTCTTGCTTGTAGGAGCAGAAACTGCATGTGATTCAACTCCATTTCTGACTGGGAAACAAGTACTAGCTCGCCTTACAAGAAACATACTCTGCTTTTGAGAAAAGAGCACTCTTCTAATCTACTGTGTTTCCTATAGGGCTAGAACAGTGAGCTTGCTCAGAACAAAAGAACTGTGCTTCCTACACACGGGCCATTTCTAGTTCATCTCTGCTTAGGAAACTGACAAGAACAGTAGCTTCTCTTCAGTCCAATATACTGTACTTGCTGGGAACAGACGCTAGTGCTATTTGCACTGTGTATGGGAAAAGGAGCGCAATAGTGACTCTTCTTACCAGAAAACAACTCTAGCTTGTAAGAGCAGAAACTGCATGTGATTCAACTCCGTTTACGACTGCAAAACAAACACTAGCTCGCCTTAAAAGAAACATACTCTGCTTTTGAGAAAAGAGCACTCTTCTAATCTACTGTGTTTCCTATAGGGCCAGAACAGTGAGCTTGCTCAGAACAAAGGAACTATGATTCCTACACACACGGGCCATATCTAGTTCAACTCTGCTTAGGAAACTGACAAGAACAGTAGCTTCTCTTCAGTCCAATACACTGTATTTGCTGGGAACAGACGCTAGTGTTATTTGCACTGTGTATGGCAAATGGAGTGCAATACTAACCTTTCTTACCAGAAAACAACTCTTGCTTGTAGGACCAGAAACTGCATGTGGTTCAACTCAATTTCTGACTGGGAAACAAACACTAGCTCGCCCTACAAGAAACACACTCTGCTTTTAGAAAAGAGCACTCTTCTACTCTACTGTGTTTCCTATAGGTCCAGAACAGTGAGCTTGCTCAGAACAAAAGAAATGTGCTTCCTACACACACGGGCCTTATCTAGTTCAACCCTGCTTAGGAAACTGACAAGAACAGTAGCTTCTCTTCAGTCCAATACACTGTACTTGCTGGGAACAGACGCTAGTGTATTTACACTGTGTAATGCAAATGGAGCGCAATAGTGATTCTTCTAACCAGAAAACAACTCTTGCTTGTAGGAGCAGAAACTGCATGTGATTCAACTCCATTTCTGACTGGGAAACAAATACTAGCTCCCCTTACAAGAAACATACTCTGCTTTTGAGAAAAGAGCACTCTTCTAATCTACTGTGTTTCCTATAGGGCTTGAACAGTGAGCTTGCTCAGAACAAAAGAACTGTGCTTCCGACACACGGGCCATATCTAGTTCAACCCTGCTTAGGAAACTGACAAGAACAGTAGCTTCTCTTCAGTCCAATACACTGTACTTGCTGGGAACAGACGCTAGTGCTATTTGCACTGTAGGTGGCAAATGGAGCACAATGGTGAAGCTTCTTACCAGAAAACAACTCTTACTCGTAGGACCAGAAACTGCATGTGATTCAACTCCATTTCTGACTGGGAAACAAATACTAGCTCGCCTTACAAGAAACACACTCTGCTTTTGAGAAAAGAGCACTCTTCTACTCTACTGTGTTTCCTATAGGGCTAGAACAGTGAGCTTGCTCAGAACAAAAGAACTGTGCTTCCGACACACGGGCCATATCTAGTTCATCTCTGCTTAGGAAACTGACAAGAACAGTAGCTTCTCTTCAGTCCAATACACTGTACTTGCTGGAAATAGACGCCAGTGCTATTGGCACCGTGAATCTCAATGGGAGCGCAATCGTGACTGTTCTTAGCAGAAAACAACTCTTGCTTGTAGGAGCAGAAACTGCATATGATTCAACTCTGTTTACGACTGGGAAACAAATACTAGCTCACCTTACAAGAAACATACTCTGCTTTTGAGAAAAGAGCACTCTTCTACTCTTCTGTGTTTCCTATAGGGCCAGAACAGTGAGCTTGCTCAGAACAAAAGAACTGTGCTTCCTACACACACAGTTCATATCTAGTTCAACTCTGCTTAGGAAACTGACAAGAACAGTAGCTTCTCTTCAGTCCAATACACTGTACTTGCTGGGAACAGACGCTAGTGCTATTTGCACTGTGTAAGGCAATGGGAGCGCAATCGTGACTCTTCTTACCAGAAAACAACTCTTGCTTGTAGGAGCAGAAACTGCATGTGATTCAACTCCATTTCTGACTGGGAAACAAATACTAGCTCGCCTTACAAGAAACATACTCTGCTTTTGAGAAAAGAGCACTCTTCTAATCTACTGTGTTTCCTATAGGGCCACAACAGTGAGCTTGCTCAGAACAAAAGAACTGTGCTTCCTACACATGGGCCATTTCTAGTTCATCTCTGCTTAGGAAACTGACAAGAACAGTAGCTTCTCTTCAGTCCAATACACTGTACTTGCTGGGAACTGACGCTCGTGCTATTTGCACTGTGTATGGGAAAAGGAGCGCAATAGTGACTCTTCTTACCAGAAAACAACTCTTGCTTGTAGGAGCAGAAACTGCATGTGATTCAACTCCGTTTACGACTGGGAAACAAACACTAGCTCGCCTTTCGAGAAACACACTCTGCTTTTGAGAAAAGAGCACTCTTCTACTCTACTGTGATTCCCATAGGGCCAGAACAGTGAGCTTGCTCAGAACAAAGGAACTGTGCTTCCGACACACGGGCCATATCTAGTTCAACTCTGCTTAGGAAACTGACAAGAACAGTACCTTCTCTTCAGTACAATACACTGTACTTGCTGGGAACAGACGCTAGTGCTATTTGCACTGTGTAAGGCAATGGGAGCGCAATTGTGACTCTTCTTACCAGAAAACAACTCTTGCTTGTAGGAGCAGAAACTGCATGTGATTCAACTCCATTTCTGACTGGGAAACAAATACTAGCTCTCCTTACAAGAAACATACTCTGCTTTTGAGAAAAGAGCACTCTTCTAATCTACTGTGTTTCCTATAGGGCCACAACAGTGAGCTTGCTCAGAACAAAAGAACTGTGCTTCCTACACATGGGCCATTTGTAGTTCATCTCTGCTTAGGAAACTGACAAGAACAGTAGCTTCTCTTCAGTCCAATACACTGTACTTGCTGGGAACAGACGCTCGTGCTATTTGCACTGTGTATGGGAAAAGGAGCACAATAGTGACTCTTCTTACCAGAAAACAACTCTTGCTTGTAGGAGCAGAAACTGCATGTGATTCAACTCCGTTTACGACTGGGAAACAAACACTAGCTCGCCTTGAAAGAAACCCACTCTGCTTTTGAGAAAAGATAACTCTTCTAATCTACTGTGTTTCCTATAGGGCCAGAAGAGTGAGCTTGCTCAGAACAAAGGAACTATGCTTCCTACACACACGGGCCATATCTAGTTCAACTCTGCTTAGGAAGCTGACACGAACAGTAGCTTCTCTTCAGTCCAATACACTGTATTTGCTGGGAAAAGACGCTAGTGTTATTTGCACTGTGTATCGCAAATGGAGTGCAATATTATCCTTTCTTACCAGAAAACAACTCTTGCTTGTAGGACCAGAAACTGCATGTGATTCAACTCAATTTCTGACTGGGAAACAAACACTAGCTCGTCCTACAAGAAACACACTCTGCTTTTAGAAAAGAGCACTCTTCTACTCTACTGTGTTTCCTATAGGGCCAGAACAGTGAGCTTGCTCAGAACAAAAGAACTGTGCTTCCTACACACACGGGCCATATCTAGTTCAACCCTGCTTAGGAAACTGACAAGAACAGTAGCTTCTCTTCAGTCCAATACACTGTACTTGCTGGGAACAGACGCTAGTGTATTTGCACTGTGTATTGCAAATGGAGCGCAATAGTGATTCTTCTTACCAGAAAACAACTCTTGCTTGTAGGAGCAGAAACTGCATGTGATTCAACTCCATTTCTGACTGGGAAGCAAATACTAGCTCGCCTTACAAGAAACATACTCTGCTTTTGAGAAAAGAGCACTCTTCTAATCTACTGTGTTTCCTATAGGGCTAGAACAGTGAGCTTGCTCACAACAAAAAAACTGTGCTTCCGACACACGGGCCATATCTAGTTCAACCCTGCTTAGGAAACTGACAAGAACAGTAGCTTCTCTTCAGTCCAATACACTGTACTTGCTGGAAATAGACGCCAGTGCTATTTGCACCGTGAATCTCAATGGGAGCGCAATCGTGACTGTTCTTAGCAGAAAACAACTCTTGCTTGTAGGACCAGAAACTGCATATGATTCAACTCTGTTTACGACTGGGAAACAAATACTAGCTCACCTTACAAGAAACATACTCTGCTTTTGAGAAAAGAGCACTCTTCTACTCTACTGTGTTTCCTATAGGGCCAGAACAGTGAGCTTGCTCAGAACAAAAGAACTGTGCTTCCTACACATGGGCCATTTCTAGTTCATCTCTGCTTAGGAAACTGACAAGAACAGTAGCTTCTCTTCAGTCCAATACACTGTACTTGCTGGCAACTGACGCTCATGCTATTTGCACTGTGTATGGGAAAAGGAGCGCAATAGTGACTCTTCTTACCAGAAAACAACTCTTGCTTGTAGGAGCAGAAACTGCATGTGATTCAACTCCATTTCTGACTGGGAAACAAACACTAGCTCGCATTTCGAGATACACACTCTGCTTTTGAGAAAAGAGCACTCTTCTACTCTACTGTGATTCCCATAGGGCCAGAACAGTGAGCTTGCTCAGAACAAAGGAACTGTGCTTCCGACACACGGGCCATATCTAGTTCAACTCTGCTTAGGAAACTGACAAGAACAGTACCTTCTCTTCAGTACAATACACTGTACTTGCTGGGAACAGACGCTAGTGCTATTTGCACTGTGTAAGGCAATGGGAGCGCAATTGTGACTCTTCTTACCAGAAAACAACTCTTGCTTGTAGGAGCAGAAACTGCATGTGATTCAACTCCATTTCTGACTGGGAAACAAATACTAGCTCTCCTTACAAGAAACATACTCTACTTTTGAGAAAAGAGCACTCTTCTAATCTACTGTGTTTCCTATAGGGCCACAACAGTGAGCTTGCTCAGAACAAAAGAACTGTGCTTCCTACACATGGGCCATTTGTAGTTCATCTCTGCTTAGGAAACTGACAAGAACAGTAGCTTCTCTTCAGTCCAATACACTGTACTTGCTGGGAACAGACGCTCGTGCTATTTGCACTGTGTATGGGAAAAGGAGCGCAATAGTGACTCTTCTTACCAGAAAACAACTCTTGCTTGTAGGAGCAGAAACTGCATGTGATTCAACTCCGTTTACGACTGGGAAACAAACACTAGCTCGCCTTGAAAGAAACCCACTCTGCTTTTGAGAAAAGAGCACTCTTCTAATCTACTGTGTTTCCTATAGGGCCAGAAGAGTGAGCTTGCTCAGAACAAAGGAACTATGCTTCCTACACACACGGGCCATATCTAGTTCAACTCTGCTTAGGAAGCTGACATGAACAGTAGCTTTTCTTCAGTCCAATACACTGTATTTGCTGGGAACAGACGCTAGTGTTATTTGCACTGTGTATCGCAAATGGAGTGCAATATTATCCTTTCTTACCAGAAAACAACTCTTGCTTGTAGGACCAGAAACTGCATGTGATTCAACTCAATTTCTGACTGGGAAACAAACACTAGCTCGTCCTACAAGAAACACACTCTGCTTTTAGAAAAGAGCACTCTTCTACTCTACTGTGTTTCCTATAGGGCCAGAACAGTGAGCTTGCTCAGAACAAAAGAACTGTGCTTCCTACACACACGGGCCATATCTAGTTCAACCCTGCTTAGGAAACTGACAAGAACAGTAGCTTCTCTTCAGTCCAATACACTGTACTTGCTGGGAACAGACGCTAGTGTATTTGCACTGTGTATTGCAAATGGAGCGCAATAGTGATTCTTCTTACCAGAAAACAACTCTTGCTTGTAGGAGCAGAAACTGCATGTGATTCAACTCCATTTCTGACTGGGAAGCAAATACTAGCTCGACTTACAAGAAACATACTCTGCTTTTGAGAAAAGAGCACTCTTCTAATCTACTGTGTTTCCTATAGGGCTAGAACAGTGAGCTTGCTCACAACAAAAAAACTGTGCTTCCGACACACGGGCCATATCTAGTTCAACCCTGCTTAGGAAACTGACAAGAACAGTAGCTTCTCTTCAGTCCAATACACTGTACTTGCTGGAAATAGACGCCAGTGCTATTTGCACCGTGAATCTCAATGGGAGCACAATCGTGACTGTTCTTAGCAGAAAACAGCTCTTGCTTGTAGGACCAGAAACTGCATATGATTCAACTCTGTTTACGACTGGGAAACAAATACTAGCTCACCTTACAAGAAACATACTCTGCTTTTGAGAAAAGAGCACTCTTCTACTCTACTGTGTTTCCTATAGGGCCAGAACAGTGAGCTTGCTCAGAACAAAAGAACTGTGCTTCCTACACACACAGTTCATATCTAGTTCAACTCTGCTTAGGAAACTGACAAGAACAGTAGCTTCTCTTCAGTCCAATACACTGTACTTGCTGGGAACAGACGCTTGTGCTATTTGCACTGTGCATGGTAAATGGAGCACAATAGTGACTCTTCTTACCAGAAAACAACTCTTGCTTTTAGGAGCAGAAACTGCATGTGATTCAACTCCGTTTATGACTGGGAAACAAACACTAGCTCGCCTTTCGAGAAACACACTCTGCTTTTGAGAAAAGAGCACTCTTCTACTCTACTGTGATTCCCATAGGGCCAGAACAGTGAGCTTGCTCAGAACAAAGGAACTGTGCTTCCGACACACGGGCCATATCTAGGTCAACTCTGCTTAGGAAACTGACAAGAACAGTAGCTTCTCTTCAGTCCAATACACTGTACTTGCTGGGAACAGACGCTAGTGCTATTTGCACTGTGTAAGGCAAAGGGAGCACAATCGTGACTCTTCTTACCAGAAAACAACTCTTGCTTGTAGGAGCAGAAACTGCATGTGATTCAAATCCATTTCTGACTGGGAAACAAATACTAGCTCGCCTTACAAGAAACATACTCTGCTTTTGAGAAAAGAGCACTCTTCTAATCTACTGTGTTTCTTATAGGGCCACAACAGTGAGCTTGCTCAGAACAAAAGAACTGTGCTTCCTACACATGGGCCATTTCTAGTTCATTTCTGCTTAGGAAACTGACAAGAACAGTAGCTTCTCTTCAGTCCAATACACTGTACTTGCTGGGAACTGACGCTCGTGCTATTTGCACTGTGTATGGGAAAAGGAGCGCAATAGTGACTCTTCTTACCAGAAAACAACTCTTGCTTGTAGGAGCAGAAACTGCATGTGATTCAACTCCGTTTATGACTGGGAAACAAACACTAGCTCGCCTTTCGAGAAACACACTCTGCTTTTGAGAAAAGAGCACTCTTCTACTCTACTGTGATTCCCATAGGGCCAGAACAGTGAGCTTGCTCAGAACAAAGGAACTGTGCTTCCGACACACGGGCCATATCTAGTTCAACTCTGCTTAGGAAACTGACAAGAACAGTAGTTTCTCTTCAGTCCAATACACTGTACTTGCTGGAAATAGACGCTAGTGCTATTTGCACTGTGTAAGGCAATGGGAGCGCAATTGTGACTCTTCTTACCAGAAAACAACTCTTGCTTGTAGGAGCAGAAACTGCATGTGATTCAACTCCGTTTACGACTGGGAAACAAACACTAGCTCGCCTAGAAAGAAACCCACTATGCTTTTGAGAAAAGAGCACTCTTCTAATCTGCTGTGTTTCCTATAGGGCCAGAAGAGTGAGCTTGCTCAGAACAAAGGAACTATGCTTCCTACACACACGGGCCATATCTAGTTCAACTCTGCTTAGGAAGCTGACACGAACAGTAGCTTCTCTTCAGTCCAATACACTCTATTTGCTGGGAACAGACGCTAGTGTTATTTGCACAGTGTATGGCAAATGGAGTGCAATAGCAACCTTTCTTACCAGAAAACATCTCTTACTTGTAGGACCAGATACTGCATGTGATTCAACTCCATTTCTGACTGGGAAACAAACACTAGCTCGCCTTACAAGAAACACACTCTGCTTTTCAGAAAAGAGCACTCTTCTACTCTACTGTGTTTCCTATAGGGCCAGAACAGTGAGCTTGCTCAGAACAAAAGAACTGTCCTTCCTACACACACGGTTCATATCTAGTTCAACTCTGCTTAGGAAACTGACAAGAACAGTAGCTTCTCTTCAGTCCAATACACTGTACTTGCTGGGAACAGACGCTAGTGCTATTTGCACTGTGTATCGGAAATGGAGCACAATAGTGACTCTTCTTTCCAGAAAACAACTCTTGCTTGTAGGAGCAGAAACTGCATGTGATTCAACTCCGTTTACGACTGGGAAACAAATACTAGCTCACCTTCCAAGAAACATACTCTGCTTTTGAGAAAAGAGCACTCTTCTAATCTACTGTGTTTCCTATATTGCCACAACAGTGAGCTTGCTCAGAACAAAAGAACTGTGCTTCCTACACATGGGCCTTTTCTAGTTCATCTCTGCTTAGGAAACTGACAAGAACAGTAGCTTCTCTTCAGTCCAATACACTGTACTTGCTGGGAACTGACGCTCGTGTTATTTGCACTGTGTATGGGAAAAGGAGCGCAATAGTGACTCTTCTTACCAGAAAACAACTCTTGCTTGTAGGAGCAGAAACTGCTTGTGATTCAACTCCGTTATGACTGGGAAACAAACACTAGCTCGCCTTTCGAGAAACACACTCTGCTTTTGAGAAAAGAGCACTCTTCTACTCTACTGTGATTCCCATAGGGCCAGAACAGTGAGCTTGCTCAGAACAAAGGAACTGTGCTTCCGACACACGGGCCATATCTAATTCAACTCTGCTTAGGAAACTGACAAGAACAGTAGCTTCTCTTCAGTCCAATACACTGTACTTGCTGGGAACAGACGCTAGTGCTATTTGCACTGTGTAAGGCAATGGGAGCGCAATCGTGACTCTTCTTACCAGAAAACAACTCTTGCTTGTAGGAGCAGAAACTGCATGTGATTCAACTCCATTTCTGACAGGGAAACAAACACTAGCTCTCCTTACAAGAAACATACTCTGCTTTTGAGAAAAGAGCACTCTTCTAATCTACTGTGTTTCCTATAGGGCCACAACAGTGAGCTTGCTCAGAACAAAAGAACTGTGCTTCCTACACATGGGCCATTTCTAGTTCATCTCTGCTTAGGAAACTGACAAGAACAGTAGCTTCTCTTCAGTCCAATACACTGTACTTGCTGGGTACAGACGCTCGTGCTATTTGCACTGTGTATGGGAAAAGGAGCGCAATAGTGACTCTTCTTACCAGAAAACAACTCTTGCTTGTAGGAGCAGAAACTGCATGTGATTCAACTCCGTTTACGACTGGGAAACAAACACTAGCTCGCCTTGAAAGAAACCCACTCTGCTTTTGAGAAAAGAGCACTCTTCTAATCTACTGTGTTTCCTATAGGGCCAGAAGAGTGAGCTTGCTCAGAACAAAGGAACTATGCTTCCTACACACACGGGCCATATCTAGTTCAACTCTGCTTAGGAAGCTGACACGAACAGTAGCTTCTCTTCAGTCCAATACACTCTATTTGCTGGGAGCAGATGCTAGTGTTATTTGCACAGTGTATGGCAAAAGGAGTGCAATAGCAACCTTTCTTACCAGAAAACATCTCTTACTTGTAGGACCAGATACTGCATGTGATTCAACTCCATTTCTGACTGGGAAACAAACACTAGCTCGCCTTACAAGAAACACACTCTGCTTTTGAGAAAAGAGCACTCTTCTACTCTACTGTGTTTCCTATAGGGCCAGAACAGTGAGCTTGCTCAGAACAAAAGAACTGTGCTTCCTACACACACGGTTCATATCTAGTTCAACTCTGCTTAGGAAACTGACAAGAACAGTAGCTTCTCTTCAGTCCAATACACTGTACTTGCTGGGAACAGACGCTAGTGCTATTTGCACTGTGTATGGGAAAAGGAGCACAATAGTGACTCTTCTTTCCAGAAAACAACTCTTGCTTGTAGGAGCAGAAACTGCATGTGATTCAACTCCGTTTACGACTGCCAAACAAACACTAGCTCGCCTTAAAAGAAACATACTCTGCTTTTGAGAAAAGAGCACTCTTCTACTCTACTGTGTTTCCTATAGGGCCAGAACAGTGAGCTTGCTCAGAACAAAAGAACTGTGCTTCCTACACACACGGGCCATATCTAGTTCAACCCTGCTTAGGAAACTGACAAGAACAGTAGCTTCTCTTCAGTCCAATACACTGTACTTGCTGGGAACAGACGCTAGTGTATTTGCACTGTGTATTGCAAATGGAGCGCAATAGTGATTCTTCTTACCAGAAAACAACTCTTGCTTGTAGGAGCAGAAATTGCATGTGATTCAACTCCATTTCTGACTGGGAAGCAAATACTAGCTCGCCTTACAAGAAACATACTCTGCTTTTGAGAAAAGAGCACTCTTCTAATCTACTCTGTTTCCTATAGGTCTAGAACAGTGAGCTTGCTCAGAACAAAAGAACTGTGCTTCCGACACACGGGCCATATCTAGTTCAACCCTGCTTAGGAAACTGACAAGAACAGTAGCTTCTCTTCAGTCCAATACACTGTACTTGCTGGGAACAGACGCTAGTGCTATTTGCACTGTGTATGGCAAATGGAGCACAATAGTGACTCTTCTTACCAGAAAATAACTCTTGCTCGTAGGACCAGAAACTGCATGTGATTCAACTCCATTTCTGACTGGGAAACAAATACTAGCTCGCCTTACAAGAAACACACTCTGCTATTGAGAAAAGAGCACTCTTCTACTCTACTGTGTTTCCTATTTGACCAGAACAGTGAGCTTGCTCAGAACAAAAGAACTGTGCTTCCGACACACGGGCCATATCTAGTTCATCTCTGCTTAGGAAACTGACAAGAACAGTAGTTTCTCTTCAGTCCAATACACTGTACTTGCTGGAAATAGACGCCAGTGCTATTTGCACCGTGAATCTCAATGGGAGCGCAATCGTGACTGTTCTTAGCAGAAAACAACTCTTGCTTGTAGGACCAGAAACTGCATATGATTCAACTCTGTTTACGACTGGGAAACAAATACTAGCTCAACTTACAAGAAACATACTCTGCTTTTGAGAAAAGAGCACTCTTCTAATCTACTGTGTTTCCTATAGGGCCAGAACAGTGAGCTTGCTCAGAACAAAAGAACTGTGCTTCCTACACACACAGTTCATATCTAGTTCAACTCTGCTTAGGAAACTGACAAGAACAGTAGCTTCTCTTCAGTCCAATACACTGTACTTGCTGGGAACAGACGCTAGTGCTATTTGCACTGTGCATGGCAAATGGAGCACAATAGTGACTCTTCTTACCAGAAAAAAACTCTTGCTTTTAGGAGCAGAAACTGCATGTGATTCAACTCCGTTTATGACTGGGAAACAAACACTAGCTCGCCTTTCGAGAAACACACTCTGCTTTTTAGAAAAGAGCACTCTTCTACTCTACTGTGATTCCCATAGGGCCAGAACAGTGAGCTTGCTCAGAACAAAGGAACTGTGCTTCCGACACACGGGCCATATCTAGTTCAACTCTGCTTAGGAAACTAACAAGAACAGTACCCTCTCTTCAGTACAATACACTGTACTTGCTGGGAACAGACGCTAGTGCTATTTGCACTGTGTATGGCAAATGGAGCGCAATAGTGACTCTTCTTACCAGAAAACAACTCTTGCTTGTAGGAGCAGAAACTGCATGTGATTCAACTCCATTTCTGACTGGGAAACAAATACTAGCTTGCCTTACAAGAAACATACTCTGCTTTTGAGAAAAGAGCACTCTTCTAATCTACTGTGTTATCTATAGGGCCAGAACAGTGAGCTTGCTCAGAACAAAAGAACTGTGCTTCCTACACACGGGCCATTTCTAGTTCATCTCTGCTTAGGAAACTGACAAGAACAGTAGCTTCTCTTCAGTCCAATACACTGAACTTGCTGGGAACAGACGCTAGTGCTATTTGCACTGTGTATGGGAAAAGGAGCACAACAGTGACTCTTCTTAGCAGAAAACAACTCTTGCTTGTAGGAGCAGAAACTGCATGTGATTCAACTCCGTTTACGACTGGGAAACAAACACTAGCTCGCCTTACAAGAAACACACTCTGCTTTTGAGAAAAGAGCACTCTTCTACTCTACTGTGTTTCCTATAGGGCCAGAACAGTGAGCTTGCTCAGAACAAAAGAACTGTGCTTCCTACACACACGGTTCATATCTAGTTCAACTCTGCTTAGGAAACTGACAAGAACAGTAGCTTCTCTTCAGTCCAATACACTGTACTTGCTGGGAACAGACGCTAGTGCTATTTGCACTGTGTATGGGAAAAGGAGCACAATAGTGACTCTTCTTTCCAGAAAACAACTCTTGCTTGTAGGAGCAGAAACTGCATGTGATTCAACTCCGTTTACGACTGCCAAACAAACACTAGCTCGCCTTAAAAGAAACATACTCTGCTTTTGAGAAAAGAGCACTCTTCTACTCTACTGTGTTTCCTATAGGGCCAGAACAGTGAGCTTGCTCAGAACAAAAGAACTGTGCTTCCTACACACACGGGCCATATCTAGTTCAACCCTGCTTAGGAAACTGACAAGAACAGTAGCTTCTCTTCAGTCCAATACACTGTACTTGCTGGGAACAGACGCTAGTGTATTTGCACTGTGTATTGCAAATGGAGCGCAATAGTGATTCTTCTTACCAGAAAACAACTCTTGCTTGTAGGAGCAGAAATTGCATGTGATTCAACTCCATTTCTGACTGGGAAGCAAATACTAGCTCGCCTTACAAGAAACATACTCTGCTTTTGAGAAAAGAGCACTCTTCTAATCTACTCTGTTTCCTATAGGTCTAGAACAGTGAGCTTGCTCAGAACAAAAGAACTGTGCTTCCGACACACGGGCCATATCTAGTTCAACCCTGCTTAGGAAACTGACAAGAACAGTAGCTTCTCTTCAGTCCAATACACTGTACTTGCTGGGAACAGACGCTAGTGCTATTTGCACTGTGTATGGCAAATGGAGCACAATAGTGACTCTTCTTACCAGAAAATAACTCTTGCTCGTAGGACCAGAAACTGCATGTGATTCAACTCCATTTCTGACTGGGAAACAAATACTAGCTCGCCTTACAAGAAACACACTCTGCTATTGAGAAAAGAGCACTCTTCTACTCTACTGTGTTTCCTATTTGACCAGAACAGTGAGCTTGCTCAGAACAAAAGAACTGTGCTTCCGACACACGGGCCATATCTAGTTCATCTCTGCTTAGGAAACTGACAAGAACAGTAGTTTCTCTTCAGTCCAATACACTGTACTTGCTGGAAATAGACGCCAGTGCTATTTGCACCGTGAATCTCAATGGGAGCGCAATCGTGACTGTTCTTAGCAGAAAACAACTCTTGCTTGTAGGACC
Organism: Peromyscus eremicus; assembly: GCF_949786415.1. Taxonomy (NCBI): domain Eukaryota; kingdom Metazoa; phylum Chordata; class Mammalia; order Rodentia; family Cricetidae; genus Peromyscus; species Peromyscus eremicus. Next base: position 55,384 of record NW_026734419.1, read on the forward strand.
AGAAACTGCATATGATTCAACTCTGTTTACGACTGGGAAACAAATACTAGCTCAACTTACAAGAAACATACTCTGCTTTTGAGAAAAGAGCACTCTTCTAATCTACTGTGTTTCCTATAGGGCCAGAACAGTGAGCTTGCTCAGAACAAAAGAACTGTGCTTCCTACACACACAGTTCATATCTAGTTCAACTCTGCTTAGGAAACTGACAAGAACAGTAGCTTCTCTTCAGTCCAATACACTGTACTTGCTGGGAACAGACGCTAGTGCTATTTGCACTGTGCATGGCAAATGGAGCACAATAGTGACTCTTCTTACCAGAAAAAAACTCTTGCTTTTAGGAGCAGAAACTGCATGTGATTCAACTCCGTTTATGACTGGGAAACAAACACTAGCTCGCCTTTCGAGAAACACACTCTGCTTTTTAGAAAAGAGCACTCTTCTACTCTACTGTGATTCCCATAGGGCCAGAACAGTGAGCTTGCTCAGAACAAAGGAACTGTGCTTCCGACACACGGGCCATATCTAGTTCAACTCTGCTTAGGAAACTAACAAGAACAGTACCCTCTCTTCAGTACAATACACTGTACTTGCTGGGAACAGACGCTAGTGCTATTTGCACTGTGTATGGCAAATGGAGCGCAATAGTGACTCTTCTTACCAGAAAACAACTCTTGCTTGTAGGAGCAGAAACTGCATGTGATTCAACTCCATTTCTGACTGGGAAACAAATACTAGCTTGCCTTACAAGAAACATACTCTGCTTTTGAGAAAAGAGCACTCTTCTAATCTACTGTGTTATCTATAGGGCCAGAACAGTGAGCTTGCTCAGAACAAAAGAACTGTGCTTCCTACACACGGGCCATTTCTAGTTCATCTCTGCTTAGGAAACTGACAAGAACAGTAGCTTCTCTTCAGTCCAATACACTGAACTTGCTGGGAACAGACGCTAGTGCTATTTGCACTGTGTATGGGAAAAGGAGCACAACAGTGACTCTTCTTAGCAGAAAACAACTCTTGCTTGTAGGAGCAGAAACTGCATGTGATTCAACTCCGTTTACGACTGGGAAACAAACACTAGCTCGCCTTACAAGAAACACACTCTGCTTTTGAGAAAAGAGCACTCTTCTACTCTACTGTGATTCCCATAGGGCCAGAACAGTGAGCTTGCTCAGAACAAAGGAACTGTGCTTCCGACACACGGGCCATATCTAGTTCAACTCTGCTTAGGAAACAGACAAGAACAGTACCTTCTCTTCAGTACAATACACTGTACTTGCTGGGGCAGATGCTAGTGTTATTTGCACTGTGTATGGGAAATGAAGTGCAATAGTGACTCTTCTTTCCAGAAAACAACTCTTGCTTGTAGGAGCAGAAACTGCATGTGATTCGACTCCGTTTACGACTGGGAATCAAACACTAGCTTGCCTTAAAAGAAACACACTCTGCTTTTGAGAAAAGAGCACTCTTCTAATCTACTGTTTTTCCTATAGGGCCAGAAGAGTGAGCTTGCTCAGAACAAAGGAACTATGCTTCCTCCACACACGGGCCATATCTAGTTCAACTCTACTTAGGAAGCTGACAAGAACAGTAGCTTCTCGTCAGTCCAATACACTGTATTTGCTGGGAACAGGCGCTAGTGTTATTTGCACTGTGTATGGCAAATGGAGTGCAATACTAAACTTTCTTACCAGAAAACAACTCTTCCTTGTAGGACCAGATACTGCATGTGATTCAACTCCATTTCTGATTGGGAAACAAACACTAGCTCGCCTTACAAGAAACACACTCTGCTTTTGAGAAAAGAGCACTCTTCTACTCTACTGTGTTTCTTATAGGGCCAGAACAGTGAGCTTGCTCAGAAGAAAAGAACTGTGCTTCCTACACACAGGGTTCATACCTAGTTCAACTCTGCTTAGGAAACTGACAAGAACAGTAGCTTCTCTTCAGTCCAATACACTGTACTTGCTGGTAACAGAAGCTACTGCTATTTGCACTGTGTATCAGAAATGGAGTACAATAGTGACTCTTCTTACCAGAAAACAACTCTTGCTTGTAGGAGCAGAAACTGCATGTGATTCAACTCCTTTTCTGACTGGGAAACAAATACTAGCTCGACTTACAAGAAACACACTCTGCTTTTGAGAAAAGAGCACTCTTCTACTCTACTGTGTTTCCTATAGGGCCAGAACAGTGAGCTTGCTCAGAACAAAAGAACTGTGCTTCATACACACACAGTTCCTATCTAGTTCAACTCTGCTTAGGAAACTGACAAGAACAGTGGCTTCTCTTCAGTCCAATACACTGTACTTGCTGGGAACAGACGCTAGTGCTATTTCCACTGGGTATGGCAAATGGAGCACAATAGTGACTCTTCTTACCAGAAAACAACTCTTGCTTTTAGGAGCAGAAACTGCATGTGATTCAACTCCGCTTATGACTGGGAAACAAACGCTAGCTCGCCTTACAAGAAACACACTCTGCTTTTGAGAAAAGAGCACTCTTCTACTCTACTGTGATTCTTATAGGGCCAGAACAGTGAGCTTGCTCAGAATAAACGAACTGTGCTTCCGACACACGGGCCATATCTAGTTCAACTCTGCTTAGGAAACTGACAAGAACAGTACCGTCTCTTCAGTACAATACACTGTACTTGCTGGGAACAGACGCTAGTGCTATTTGCACTGTCTATTGCAAATGGAGCACAATAGTGACTCTTCTTACCAGAAAACAACTATTGCAGGTAGGAGCAGAAACTGCATGTGATTCAACTCCGTTTACGACTGGGAAACAAATACTAGCTCACCTTACAAAAACATACTCTGCTTTTGAGAAAAGAGCAGTCTTCTACTCTACTGTGTTTCCTATAGGGCCAGAACAGTGAGCTTGCTCAGAACAAAAGAACTGTGCTTCCTACACACACGGTTCATATCTAGTTCAACTCTGCTTAGGAAACTGACAAGAACAGTAGCTTCTCTTCAGTCCAATACACTGTACTTGCTGGGAACAGACGCCAGTGCTATTTGCACTGTGTATGGGAAAAGGAGCGCAATAGTGACTCTTCTTTCCAGAAAACAACTCTTGCTTGTAGGAGCAGAAACTGCATGTGATTCAACTCCGTTTACGACTGCCAAACAAACACTAGCTCGCCTTAAAAGAAACATACTCTGCTTTTGAGGAAAGAGCACTCTTCTACTCTACTGTGTTTCCTATAGGGCCAGAACAGTGAGCTTGCTCAGAACAAAAGAACTGTGCTTCCTACACACACGGGCCATATCTAGTTCAACCCTGCTTAGGAAACTGACAAGAACAGTAGCTTCTCTTCAGTCCAATACACTGTACTTGCTGGGAACAGACGCTAGTGTATTTGCACTGTGTATTGCAAATGGAGCGCAATAGTGATTCTTCTTACCAGAAAACAACTCTTGCTTGTAGGAGCAGAAATTGCATGTGATTCAACTCCATTTCTGACTGGGAAGCAAATACTAGCTCGCCTTACAAGAAACATACTCTGCTTTTGAGAAAAGAGCACTCTTCTAATCTACTCTGTTTCCTATAGGTCTAGAACAGTGAGCTTGCTCAGAACAAAAGAACTGTGCTTCCGACACACGGGCCATATCTAGTTCAACCCTGCTTAGGAAACTGACAAGAACAGTAGCTTCTCTTCAGTCCAATACACTGTACTTGCTGGAAATAGACGCCAGTGCTATTTGCACCGTGAATCTCAATGGGAGCACAATCGTGACTGTTCTTAGCAGAAAACAACTCTTGCTTGTAGGACCAGAAACTGCATATGATTCAACTCTGTTTACGACTGGGAAACAAATACTAGCTCACCTTACAAGAAACATACTCTGCTTTTGAGAAAAGAGCACTCTTCTAATCTACTGTGTTTCCTATAGGGCCAGAACAGTGAGCTTGCTCAGAACAAAAGAACTGTGCTTCATACACACACAGTTCATATCTAGTTCAACTCTGCTTAGGAAACTGACAAGAACAGTAGCTTCTCTTCAGTCCAATACACTGTACTTGCTGGGAACAGACGCTAGTGCTATTTGCACTGTGCATGGCAAATGGAGCACAATAGTGACTCTTCTTACCAGAAAACAACTCTTGCTTTTAGGAGCAGAAACTGCATGTGATTCAACTCCGTTTATGACTGGGAAACAAACACTAGCTCGCCTTTCGAGAAACACACTCTGCTTTTTAGAAAAGAGCTTTCTTCTACTCTACTGTGATTCCCATAGGGCCAGAACAGTGAGCTTGCTCAGAACAAAGGAACTGTGCTTCCGACACACGGGCCATATCTAGTTCAACTCTGCTTAGGAAACTAACAAGAACAGTACCTTCTCTTCAGTACAATACACTGTACTTGCTGGGAACAGACGCTAGTGCTATTTGCACTGTGTATGGCAAATGTAGCGCAATAGTGACTCTTCTTACCAGAAAACAACTCTTGCTTGTAGGAGCAGAAACTGCATGTGATTCAACTCCATTTCTGACTGGGAAACAAATACTAGCTTGCCTTACAAGAAACATACTCTGCTTTTGAGAAAAGAGCACTCTTCTACTCTACTGTGTTTCCTATAGGGTCAGAACAGTGAGCTTGCTCAGAACAAAAGAACTGTCCTTCCTACACACACGGTTCATATCTAGTTCAACTCTGCTTAGGAAACTGACAAGAACAGTAGATTCTCTTCAGTCCAATACACTGTACTTGCTGGGAACAGACGCTAGTGCTTTTTGCACTGTGTATCGGAAATGGAGCACAATAGTGACTCTTCTTTCCAGAAAACAACTCTTGCTTGTAGGAGCAGAAACTGCATGTGATTCAACTCCGTTTACGACTGGGAAACAAATACTAGCTCACCTTCCAAGAAACATACTCTGCTTTTGAGAAAAGAGCACTCTTCTAATCTACTGTGTTTCCTATAGGGCCAGAACAGTGAGCTTGCTCAGAACAAAAGAACTGTGCTTCCTACACATGGGCCATTTCTAGTTCATCTCTGCTTAGGAAACTGACAAGAACAGTAGCTTCTCTTCAGTCCAATACACTGTACTTGCTGGGAACAGACGCTAGTGTATTTGCACTGTGTATTGCAAATGGAGCGCAATAGTGATTCTTCTTACCAGAAAACAACTCTTGCTTGTAGGAGCAGAAATTGCATGTGATTCAACTCCATTTCTGACTGGGAAGCAAATACTAGCTCGCCTTACAAGAAACATACTCTGCTTTTGAGAAAAGAGCACTCTTCTAATCTACTCTGTTTCCTATAGGTCTAGAACAGTGAGCTTGCTCAGAACAAAAGAACTGTGCTTCCGACACACGGGCCATATCTAGTTCAACCCTGCTTAGGAAACTGACAAGAACAGTAGCTTCTCTTCAGTCCAATACACTGTACTTGCTGGGAACAGACGCTAGTGCTATTTGCACTGTGTATGGCAAATGGAGCACAATAGTGACTCTTCTTACCAGAAAATAACTCTTGCTCGTAGGACCAGAAACTGCATGTGATTCAACTCCATTTCTGACTTGGAAACAAATACTAGCTCGCCTTACAAGAAACACACTCTGCTTTTGAGAAAAGAGCACTCTTCTACTCTACTGTGTTTCCTATTTGGCCAGAACAGTGAGCTTGCTCAGAACAAAAGAACTGTGCTTCCGACACACGGGCCATATCTAGTTCATCTCAGCTTAGGAAACTGACAAGAACAGTAGCTTCTCTTCAGTCCAATACACTGTACTTGCTGGAAATAGACGCCAGTGCTATTTGCACCGTGAATCTCAATGGGAGCACAATCGTGACTGTTCTTAGCAGAAAACAACTCTTGCTTGTAGGACCAGAAAGTGCATATGATTCAACTCTGTTTATGACTGGGAAATAAATACTAGCTCACCTTACAAGAAACATACTCTGCTTTTGAGAAAAGAGCACTCTTCTAATCTACTGTGTTTCCTATAGGGCCAGAACAGTGAGCTTGCTCAGAACAAAAGAACTGTGCTTCCTACACACACAGTTCATATCTAGTTCAACTCTGCTTAGGAAACTGACAAGAACAGTAGCTTCTCTTCAGTCCAATACACTGTACTTGCTGGGAACAGACGCTAGTGCTATTTGCACTGTGCATGGCAAATGGAGCACAATAGTGACTCTTCTTACCAGAAAACAACTCTTGCTTTTAGGAGCAGAAACTGCATGTGATTCAACTCCGTTTATGACTGGGAAACAAACACTAGCTCGCCTTTCGAGAAACACACTCTGCTTTTTAGAAAAGAGCACTCTTCTACTCTACTGTGATTCCCATAGGGCCAAAACAGTGAACTTGCTCAGAACAAAGGAACTGTGCTTCCGACACACGGGCCATATCTAGTTCAACTCTGCTTAGGAAACTAACAAGAACAGTACCTTCTCTTCAGTACAATACACTGTACTTGCTGGGAACAGACGCTAGAGCTATTTGCACTGTGTATGGCAAATGGAGCGCAATAGTGACACTTCTTACCAGAAAACAACTCTTGCTTGTAGGAGCAGAAACTGCATGTGATTCAACTCCATTTCTGACTGGGAAACAAATACTAGCTTGCCTTACAAGAAACATACTCTGCTTTTGAGAAAAGAGCACTCTTCTAATCTACTGTGTTATCTATAGAGCCAGAACACTGAGCTTGCTCAGAACAAAAGAACTGTGCTTCCTACACACGGGCCATTTCTAGTTCATCTCTGCTTAGGAAACTGACAAGAACAGTAGCTTCTCTTCAGTCCATACACTGAACTTGCTGGGAACAGACGCTAGTGCTATTTGCACTGTGTATGGGAAAAGGAGCACAACAGTGACTCTTCTTAGCAGAAAACAACTCTTGCTTGTAGGAGCAGAAACTGCATGTGATTCAACTCCGTTTACGACTGGGAAACAAACACTAGCTCGCCTTACAAGAAACACACTCTGCTTTTGAGAAAAGAGCACTCTTCTACTCTACTGTGATTCCCATAGGGCCAGAACAGTGAGCTTGCTCAGAACAAAGGAACTGTGCTTCCGACACACGGGCCATATCTAGTTCAACTCTGCTTAGGAAACAGACAAGAACAGTACCTTCTCTTCAGTACAATACACTGTACTTGCTGGGGCAGATGCTAGTGTTATTTGCACTGTGTATGGGAAATGAAGTGCAATAGTGACTCTTCTTTCCAGAAAACAACTCTTGCTTGTAGGAGCAGAAACTGCATGTGATTCAACTCCGTTTACGACTGGGAATCAAACACTAGCTTGCCTTAAAAGAAACACACTCTGCTTTTGAGAAAAGAGCACTCTTCTAATCTACTGTTTTTCCTATAGGGCCAGAAGAGTGAGCTTGCTCAGAACAAAGGAACTATGCTTCCTCCACACACGGGCCATATCTAGTTCAACTCTACTTAGGAAGCTGACAAGAACAGTAGCTTCTCTTCAGTCCAATACACTGTATTTGCTGGGAACAGGCGCTAGTGTTATTTGCACTGTGTATGGCAAATGGAGTGCAATACTAAACTTTCTTACCAGAAAACAACTCTTCCTTGTAGGACCAGATACTGCATGTGATTCAACTCCATTTCTGATTGGGAAACAAACACTAGCTCGCCTTACAAGAAACACACTCTGCTTTTGAGAAAAGAGCACTCTTCTACTCTACTGTGTTTCTTATAGGGCCAGAACAGTGAGCTTGCTCAGAAGAAAAGAACTGTGCTTCCTACACACAGGGTTCATACCTAGTTCAACTCTGCTTAGGAAACTGACAAGAACAGTAGCTTCTCTTCAGTCCAATACACTGTACTTGCTGGTAACAGAAGCTACTGCTATTTGCACTGTGTATCGGAAATGGAGTACAATAGTGACTCTTCTTACCAGAAAACAACTCTTGCTTGTAGGAGCAGAAACTGCATGTGATTCAACTCCTTTTCTGACTGGGAAACAAATACTAGCTCGACTTACAAGAAACACACTCTGCTTTTGAGAAAAGAGCACTCTTCTACTCTACTGTGTTTCCTATAGGGCCAGAACAGTGAGCTTGCTCAGAACAAAAGAACTGTGCTTCATACACACACAGTTCCTATCTAGTTCAACTCTGCTTAGGAAACTGACAAGAACAGTGGCTTCTCTTCAGTCCAATACACTGTACTTGCTGTGAACAGACGCTAGTGCTATTTCCACTGGGTATGGCAAATGGAGCACAATAGTGACTCTTCTTACCAGAAAATAACTCTTGCTCGTAGGACCAGAAACTGCATGTGATTCAACTCCGCTTATGACTGGGAAACAAACGCTAGCTCGCCTTACAAGAAACACACTCTGCTTTTGAGAAAAGAGCACTCTTCTACTCTACTGTGATTCTTATAGGGCCAGAACAGTGAGCTTGCTCAGAATAAACGAACTGTGCTTGCGACACACGGGCCATATCTAGTTCAACTCTGCTTAGGAAACTGACAAGAACAGTACCTTCTCTTCAGTACAATACACTGTACTTGCTGGGAACAGACGCTAGTGCTATTTGCACTGTGTATTGCAAATGGAGCACAATAGTGACTCTTCTTACCAGAAAACAACTATTGCAGGTAGGAGCAGAAACTGCATGTGATTCAACTCCGTTTACGAGTGGGAAACAAATAATAGCTCACCTTACAAGAAACATACTCTGCTTTTGAGAAAAGAGCACTCTTCTCATCTACTCTGTTTCCTATAGGTCTAGAACAGTGAGCTTGCTCAGAACAAAAGAACTGTGCTTCCGACACACGGGCCATATCTAGTTCAACCCTGCTTAGGAAACTGACAAGAACAGTAGCTTCTCTTCAGTCCAATACACTGTACTTGCTGGGAACAGACGCTAGTGCTATTTGCTCTGTGTATGGCAAATGGAGCACAATAGTGACTCTTCTTACCAGAAAATAACTCTTGCTCGTAGGACCAGAAACTGCATGTGATTCAACTCCATTTCTGACTGGGAAACAAATACTAGCTCGCCTTACAAGAAACACACTCTGCTTTTGAGAAAAAGCACTCTTCTACTCTACTGTGTTTCCTATTTGACCAGAACAGTGAGCTTGCTCAGAACAAAAGAACTGTGCTTCCGACACACTGGCCATATCTAGTTCATCTCTGCTTAGGAAACTGACAAGAACAGTAGCTTCTCTTCAGTCCAATACACTGTACTTGCTGGAAATAGACGCCAGTGCTATTTGCACCGTGAATCTCAATGGGAGCGCAATCGTGACTGTTCTTAGCAGAAAACAACTCTTGCTTGTAGGACCAGAAACTGCATATGATTCAACTCTGTTTACGACTGGGAAACAAATACTAGCTCACCTTACAAGAAACATACTCTGCTTTTGAGAAAAGAGCACTCTTCTAATCTACTGTGTTTCCTATAGGGCCAGAACAGTGAGCTTGCTCAGAACAAAAGAACTGTGCTTCCTACACACACAGTTCATATCTAGTTCAACTCTGCTTAGGAAACTGACAAGAACAGTAGCTTCTCTGCAGTCCAATACACTGTACTTGCTGGGAACAGACGCTAGTGCTATTTGCACTGTGCATGGCAAATGGAGCACCATAGTGACTCTTCTTACCAGAAAACAACTCTTGCTTTTAGGAGCAGAAACTGCATGTGATTCAACTCCGTTTATGACTGGGAAACAAACACTAGCTCGCCTTTCGAGAAACACACTCTGCTTTTTAGAAAAGAGCACTCTTCTACTCTACTGTGATTCCCATAGGGCCAGAACAGTGAGCTTGCTCAGAACAAAGGAACTGTGCTTCCGACACACGGGCCATATCTAGTTCAACTCTGCTTAGGAAACTAACAAGAACAGTACCTTCTCTTCAGTACAATACACTGTACTTGCTGGGAACAGACGCTAGTGCTATTTGCACTGTGTATGGCAAATGGAGCGCAATAGTGACTCTTCTTACCAGAAAACAACTCTTGCTTGTAGGAGCAGAAACTGCATGTGATTCAACTCCATTTCTGACTGGGAAACAAATACTAGCTTGCCTTACAAGAAACATACTCTGCTTTTGAGAAAAGAGCACTCTTCTAATCTACTGTGTTATCTATAGGGCCAGAACAGTGAGCTTGCTCAGAACAAAAGAACTGTGCTTCCTACACACGGGCCATTTCTAGTTCATCTCTGCTTAGGAAACTGACAAGAACAGTAGCTTCTCTTCAGTCCAATACACTGAACTTGCTGGGAACAGACGCTAGTGCTATTTGCACTGTGTATGGGAAAAGGAGCGCAACAGTGACTCTTCTTAGCAGAAAACAACTCTTGCTTGTAGGAGCAGAAACTGCATGTGATTCAACTCCGTTTACGACTGGGAAACAAACACTAGCTCGCCTTACAAGAAACACACTCTGCTTTTGAGAAAAGAGCACTCTTCTACTCTACTGTGATTCCCATAGGGCCAGAACAGTGAGCTTGCTCAGAACAAAGGAACTGTGCTTCCGACACACGGGCCATATCTAGTTCAACTCTGCTTAGGAAACAGACAAGAACAGTACCTTCTCTTCAGTACAATACACTGTACTTGCTGGGGCAGATGCTAGTGTTATTTGCACTGTGTATGGGAAATGAAGTGCAATAGTGACTCTTCTTTCCAGAAAACAACTCTTGCTTGTAGGAGCAGAAACTGCATGTGATTCAACTCCGTTTACGACTGGGAATCAAACACTAGCTTGCCTTAAAAGAAACACACTCTGCTTTTGAGAAAAGAGCACTCTTCTAATCTACTGTTTTTCCTATAGGGCCAGAAGAGTGAGCTTGCTCAGAACAAAGGAACTATGCTTCCTCCACACACGGGCCATATCTAGTTCAACTCTACTTAGGAAGCTGACAAGAACAGTAGCTTCTCTTCAGTCCAATACACTGTATTTGCTGGGAACAGGCGCTAGTGTTATTTGCACTGTGTATGGCAAATGGAGTGCAATACTAAACTTTCTTACCAGAAAACAACTCTTCCTTGTAGGACCAGATAGTGCATGTGATTCAACTCCATTTCTGATTGGGAAACAAACACTAGCTCGCCTTACAAGAAACACACTCTGCTTTTGAGAAAAGAGCACTCTTCTACTCTACTGTGTTTCTTATAGGGCCAGAACAGTGAGCTAGCTCAGAAGAAAAGAACTGTGCTTCCTACACACAGGGTTCATACCTAGTTCAACTCTGCTTAGGAAACTGACAAGAACAGTAGCTTCTCTTCAGTCCAATACACTGTACTTGCTGGTAACAGAAGCTACTGCTATTTGCACTGTGTATCGGAAATGGAGTACAATAGTGACTCTTCTTACCAGAAAACAACTCTTGCTTGTAGGAGCAGAAACTGCATGTGATTCAACTCCTTTTCTGACTGGGAAACAAATACTAGCTCGACTTACAAGAAACACACTCTGCTTTTGAGAAAAGAGCACTCTTCTACTCTACTGTGTTTCCTATAGGGCCAGAACAGTGAGCTTGCTCAGAACAAAAGAACTGTGCTTCATACACACACAGTTCCTATCTAGTTCAACTCTGCTTAGGAAACTGACAAGAACAGTGGCTTCTCTTCAGTCCAATACACTGTACTTGCTGGGAACAGACGCTAGTGCTATTTCCACTAGGTATGGCAAATGGAGCACAATAGTGACTCTTCTTACCAGAAAACAACTCTTGCTTTTAGGAGCAGAAACTTCATGTGATTCAACTCCGCTTATGACTGGGAAACAAACGCTAGCTCGCCTTACAAGAAACACACTCTGCTTTTGAGAAAAGAGCACTCTTCTACTCTACTGTGATTCTTATAGGGCCAGAACAGTGAGCTTGCTCAGAATAAACGAACTGTGCTTCCGACACACGGGCCATATCTAGTTCAACTCTGCTTAGGAAACTGACAAGAACAGTACCTTCTCTTCAGTACAATACACTGTACTTGCTGGGAACAGACGCTAGTGCTATTTGCACTGTGTATGGGAAATGGAGCGCAATAGTGACTCTTCTTAATAGAAAACAACTCTTGCTTTTAAGAGCAGAAACTGCATGTGATTCAACTCCATTTCTGACTGGGAAACAAATACTAGCTCGCCTTACAGAAACATACTCTGCTTTTGAGAAAAGAGCACTCTTCTAATCTACTGTGTTTCCTAATGGGCCAGAACAGTGAGCTTGCTCAGAACAAAAGAACTCTGCTTCCAACACACGGGCCATATCTAGTTCATCTCTGCTTAGGAAACTGACAAGAACAGTAGCTTCTCTTCAGTCCAATACACTGTACTTGCTGGAAATAGACGCGAGTGCTATTTGCACCGTGTATCTCAAAGGGAGCGCAATCGTGACTGTTCTTAGCAGAAAACAACTCTTGCTGGTAGGACCAGAAACTGCATGTGATTCAACTCTGTTTACGACTGGGAAACAAATACTAGCTCACGTTACAAGAAACATACTCTGCTTTTGAGAAAAGAGCACTCTTCTACTCTACTGTTTTTCCGGTAGGGCCAGAACAGTGAGCTTGCTGAGAACAAAAGTACTGTGCTTCCTACACACACAGTTCATATCTAGTTCAACTCTGCTTAGGAAACTGACAAGAACAGTAGCTTCTCTTCAGTACAATACACTGTACTTGCTGGGAACAGACGCTAGCGCTATTTGCACTGTGTATGGCAAATGGAGCACAATAGTGACTCTTCTTACCAGAAAACAACTCTTGCTTGTAGGAGCAGAAACTGCATGTGATTCAACTCCATTTCTGACTGGGAAACAAATACTAGCTCGCCTTACAAGAAACATACTCTGCTTTTGAGAAAAGAGCACTCTTCTAATCTACTGTGTTTCCTATAGGGCCAGAACAGTGAGCTTGCTAAGAACAAAAGAACTGTGCTTCCTACACACACAGTTCCTATCTAGTTCAACTCTGCTTAGGAAACTGACAAGAACAGTAGCTTCTCTTCAGTCCAATACACTGTACTTGCTGGGAACAGACGCTAGTGCTATTTCCACTGGGTATGGCAAATGGAGCACAATAGTGACTCTTCTTACCCGAAAACAACTCTTGCTTTTAGGAGCAGAAACTGCATGTGATTCAAATCCGCTTATGACTGGGAAACAAACACTAGCTCGCCTTACAAGAAACACACTCTGCTTTTGAGAAAAGAGCACTCTTCTACTCTACTGTGATTCTTATAGGGCCAGAACAGTGAGCTTGCTCAGAATAAAGGAACTGTGCTTCCGACACACGGGCCATATCTAGTTCAACTCTGCTTAGGAAACTGACAAGAACAGCACCTTCTCTTCAGTACAATACACTGTACTTGCAGGGAACAGACGCTAGTGCTATTTGCACTGTGTATTGCAAATGGAGCACAATAGTGACTCTTCTTACCAGAAAACAACTCTTGCAGGTAGGAGCAGAAACTGCATGTGATTCAACTCCATTTCTGACTTGGAAACAAATACTAGCTCGCCTTACAAGAAACATACTCTGCTTTTGAGAAAAGAGCATTCTTCTACTCTACTGTGTTTCCTAAAGGGCCAGAAAAGTGAGCTTGCTCAGGACAAAAGTACTGTGCTTCCGACACACGGGCCATATCTAGTTCAACTCTGCTTAGGAAACTGACAAGAACAGTAGCTCTTCAGTCCAATACACGGTACTTGCTGGGAACAGACGCGAGTGCTATTTGCACTGTGTCTGGCAAAGGGAGCGCAATCGTGACTGTTCTTAGCAGAAAACAACTCTTGCTAGTAGGACCAGAAACTGCATGTGATTCAACTCCGTTTATGACTGGGAAACAAATACTAGCTCACCTTAAAAGAAACACACTCTGCTTTTGAAAAAGAGCACTCTTCTACTCTACTGTGATTCGTATAGGGCAGAACATGAGCTTGTTCAGAACAAAGGAACTGTGCTTCCGACACAGGGGCCATATCTAGTTCAACTCTGCTGAGGAAACTGACAAGAACAGTAGCTTCTCTCCAGTACAATACACTGTACTTGCTGGGAACAGACGCTAGTGCTATTTGCACTGTGCATGGCAAATGGAGCACAATAGTGACTCTTCTTACCAGAAAACAACTCTTGCTCGGAGGACCAGAAACTGCATGTGATTCAACTCTGTTTACGACTGGGAAACAAATACTAGCTCACCTTACAAGAAACATACTCTGCTTTTGAGAAAAGAGCACTCTTCTACTCTACTGTGTTTCCTATAGGGCCAGAACAGTGAGCTTGCTCAGAAAAAAAAAGAACTGTGCTTCCTACACACACAGTTCCTATCTAGTTCAACTCTGCTTAGGAAACTGACAAGAACAGTAGCTTCTCTTCAGTCCAATACACTGTACTTGCTGGGAACAGACTCTAGTGCTCTTAGCACTGTGTATGGGAAATGGAGCACAATAGTGACTCTTCTTAATAGAAAAAAACACTTGCTTTTAAGAGCAGAAACTGCATGTGATTCAACTCCATTTCTGACTGGGAAACAAATACTAGCTCGCCTTACAGGAAACATACTCTGCTTTTGAGAAAAGAGCACTCTTCTAATCTACTTTGTTTCCTAATGGGCCAGAACAGTGAGCTTTCTCAGAATAAAAGAACTATGCTTCCGACCTACGGGCCATATCTAGTTCATCTCTGCTTAGGAAACTGACAAGAACAGTAGCTTCTCTTCAGTCCAACACACTGTACTTGCTGGAAATAGACGCGAGTGCTATTTGCACCGTGTATCTCAATGGGAGCGCAATCGTGACTGTTCTTAGTAGAAAACAACTCTTGCTAGTAGGACCAGAAACTGCATGTGATTCAACTCTGTTTACGACTGGGAAACAAATACTAGCTCACGTTACAAGAAACATACTCTGCTTTTGAGAAAAGAGCACTCTTCTACTCTACTGTTTTTCCTGTAGGGCCAGAAGAGTGAGCTTGCTCAGAACAAAAGAACTGTGCTTCCTACACACACAGTTCATATCTAGTTCAACTCTGCTTAGTAAACTGACAAGAACAGTAGCTTCTCTTCAGTCCAATACATGGTACTTGCTGGGAACAGACGCTAATGCTATTTGTACTGTGCATGGCAAATGGAGCACAATATTGACCCCTCTTACTAGAAAACAACTCTTGCTTTTAGGAGCAGAAACTGCATGTGATTCAACTCTATTTATGACTGGGAAACAAACACTAGCTCGCCTTACAAGAAACTCACTCTGCTTTTGAGAAAAGAGCACTCTTCTACTCTGCTGTGATTCCCATAAGGCCAAAACAGTGAGCTTGCTCAGAACAAAGGAACTGTGCTTCCGACACACGGGCCATATCTAGTTCAACTCTGCTTAGGAAACTGACAAGAACAGTAGCTTCTCTTCAGTACAATACACTGTACTTGCTGGGAACAGACGCTAGTGCTATTTGCACTGTGTATGGCAAATGGAGCGAAATAGTGACTCTTCTTACCAGAAAACAACTCTTGCTTGTAGGAGCAGAAACTGCATGTGATTCAACTCCATTTCTGACTGGAAAACAAATACTAGCTCGCCTTACAAGAAACATACTCTGCTTTTGAGAAAAGAGCACTCTTCTAATCTACTGTGTTTCCTATAGGGCCAGAACAGTGAGCTTGCTCAGCACAAAAGAACTGTGCTTCCTACACACGGGCCATTTCTAGTTCATCTCTGCTTAGGAAACTGACAAGAACAGTAGCTTCTCTTCAGTCCAATACACTGTACTTGCTGGGAACAGACGCTAGAGCTATTTGCACTGTGTATGGGAAAAGGAGCGCAATAGTGACTCTTCCTACCAGAAAACAACTCTTGCTTGTAGGAGCAGAAACTGTATGTGATTCAACTCCGTTTACGACTGGGAAACAAACACTAGCTCGCCTTTCGAGAAACACACTCTGCTTTTGAGAAAAGAGCACTCTTCTACTCTACTGTGTTTCCTATAGGGCCAGAAGAGTGAGCTTGCTCAGAAAAAAGGAACTATGCTTCCTCCACACACGGGCCATATCTAGTTCAACTCTGCTTAGGAAGCTGACAAGAACAGTAGCTTCTCTTCAGTCCAATACACTGTATTTGCTGGGAACAGATGCTAGTGTTATTTGCACTGTGTATGGCAAATGGAGTGCAATACTAACCTTTCTTACCAGAAAACAACTCTTCCTTGTAGGAAGAGAAACTGCATGTGATTCAACTCCATTTCTGAATGGGAAACAAACACTAGCTCGCCTTACAAGAAACACACTCTGCTTTTGAGAAAAGAGCACTCTTCTACTCTACTATGTTTCTTATAGGGCCAGAACAGTGAGCTTCCTCAGAACAAAAGAAATGTGCTTCCTGCACACAGGTTTCATATCTAGTTCAATTCTGCTTAGGAAACTGACAAGAACAGTAGCTTCTCTTCAGTCCAATACACTGTACTTGCTGGGAACAGACGCTAGTGCTATTTGCACTGTGTATGGCAAATGGAGCTCAATAGTGACTCTTCTTACCAGAAAACAACTCTTGCTTGTAGGAGCAGAAACTGCATGTGATTCAACTCCATTTCTGACTGGGAAACAAATACTAGCTCGCCTTACAAGAAACATACTCTGCTTTTGAGAAAAGAGCACTCTTCTACTCTACTGTGTTTCCTATAGGGCCAGAACAGTGAGCTTGCTCAGAACAAAAGAACTGTGCTTCCGACACACGGGCCATATCTAGTTCAACCCTGCTTAGGAAACTGACAAGAACAGTAGCTTCTCTTCAGTCCAATACACTGTACTTGCTGGGAACAGACGCTAGTGCTATTTGCACTGTGTATGGCAAATGGAGCACAATAGTGACTCTTCTTACCAGAAAACAACTCTTGCTTTTAGGAGCAGAAACTGCATGTGATTCAACTCCGTTTACGACTGGGAAACAAATACTAGCTCACCTTACAAGAAACACACTCTGCTTTTGAGAAAAGAGCACTCTTCTAATCTACTGTGTTTCCTATATGGCCAGAACAGTGAGCTTGCTCAGACCAAAGGAACTGTGCTTCCGACACACGGGCCATATCTACTTCAACTCTGCTTAGGAAACTGACAAGAACAGTAGCTTCTCTTCAGTCCAATACACTGTACTTGCTGGGAACAGACACTAGTGCTATTTGCACTGTGTATGGCAATGGGAGCACAATCGTGACTGTTCTTAGCAGAAAACAACTCTTGCTTGTAGGACCAGATACTACATGTGATTCAACTCCTTTTACGACTGGGAAACAAACACTAGCTCGCCTTACAAGAAACACACTCTGCTTTTGAGAAAAGAGCACTCTTCAACTCTACTGTGATTCCTATAGGGCCACAACAGTGAGCTTCCTCAGAACAAAGGAACTGTGCTTCCCACACACGGGCCATATCTAGTTCACCTCTGCTTAGGAAACTGACAAGAACAGTAGCTTCTCTTCAGTCCAATACACTGTACTTGCTGGGAACAGACGCTAGTGCTATTTCCACTGGGTATGGAAAATGGAGCACAATAGTGCCTCTTCTTACCAGAAAACAACTCTTGCTTGTAGGAGCAGAAACTGCATGTGATTCAACTCCATTTCTGACTGGGAAACAAATACTAGCTCGCCTTACAAGAAACATACTCTGCTTTTGAGAAAAGAGCACTCTTCTAATCTACTGTGTTTCCAATAGGGCCAGAAGAGTGAGCTTGCTCAGAACAAAAGAACTGTGCTTCCTACACACACGGGCCATATCTAGTTCAACTCTGCTTAGGAAACTGACAAGAACAGTAGCTTCTCTTCAGTCCAATACACTGTATTTGCTGGGAAAAGACGCTAGTGTTATTTGCACTGTGTATGGCAAATGGAGTGCAATACTAACTCTTCTTTCCAGGAAACAACTCTTGCTTGTAGGACCAGAAACTGCATGTGATTTAACTCCATATATGACTGGGAAACAAATACTAGCTCGCCTTACAAGAAACATAATCGGCTTTTGAGAAAAGAGCACTCTTCTACTCTACTGTGTTTCCTATAGAGCCTGAACAGTGAACTTGCTCAGAACAAAAGAACTGTGCTTCTGACACACGGGCCATATCTAGTTCAAGTCTGCTTAGGAAACTGATAAGAACAGGAGCTTCTCTTCAGTCCAATACACTGTACTTGCTGGGAACAGACGCTAGTGCTATTTGCACCGTGTATGGCAATGGGAGCACAATCGTGACTGTTCTTAGCAGAAAACAACTCTTGCTAGTAGGACCAGAAACTGCTTGTGATACAACTCCTTTTACGACTGGGAAACAAACACTAGCTCGCCTTACAAGAAACATACTCTGCTTTTGAGAAAAGAGCACTCTTCTACTCTACTGTGATTCCTATAGGGCCAGAACAGTGAGCTTGCTCAGAACAAAGGAACTGTGCTTCCGACACACGGGCCATATCTAGTTCAACTCTGCTTAGGAAACTGACAAGAACAGTAGCTTCTCTTCAGTCCAATACACTGTACTTGCGGGAACAGACGCTAGTGCTATTTGCACTGTGTAATGCAAATGGAGCGCAATAGTGATTCTTCTTACCAGAAAACAACTCTTGCTTGTAGGAGCAGAAACTGCATGTGATTCAACTCCATTTCTGACTGGAAAACAAATACTAGCTCGCCTTACAAGAAACATACTCTACTTTTGAGAAAAGAGCATTCTTCTAATCTATTGTGTTTCCAATAGGGCCAGAGAGTGAGCTTGCTCAGAACAAAAGAACTGTGCTTCCTACACACACGGGCCATATCTAGTTAAACTCTGCTTAGGAAACTGACAAGAACAGTAGCTTCTCTTCAGTCCAATACACTGTACTTGCTGGGAACAGACGCTAGTGCTATTTGCACTGTGTATGGCAATGGGAGCGCAATCGTGACTGTTCTTAGCAGAAAACAACTCTTGCTCGTAGGACCAGAAACTGCATGTGATTCAACTCCGTTTACGACTGGGAAACAAACACTAGCTCGCCTTACAAGAAACACACTCTGCTTTTGAGAAAAGAGCACTCTTCTACTCTACTGTGTTTCCTATAGGGCCAGAACAGTGAGCTTGCTCAGAACAAAGGAACTGTGCTTCCCACAATGGGCCATATCTAGTTCAACTCTGCTTAGGAAACTGACAAGAACAGTAGCTTCTCTTCAGTACAATACACTGTACTTGCTGGGAACAGACGCTTTGCTATTTCCACTGGGTATGGCAAATGGAGCACAATAGTGACTATTCTTACCAGAAAACAACTCTTGCTCATAGGACAAGAAACTGCATGTGATTCAACTCCATTTCTGACTGGGAAACAAATACTAGCTCGCCTTACAAGAAACACACTCTGCTTTTGAGAAAAGAGCACTCTTCTAATCTACTGTGTTTCCTATAGGGCCAGAACAGTGAGCTTGCTCAGAACAAAGGAACTGTGCTTCCCACAATGGGCCATATCTAGTTCAACTCTGCTTAGGAAACTGACAAGAACAGTAGCTTCTCTTCAGTCCAATACACTGTACTTGCTGGGAACATACGGGAGTGCTATTTGCACTGTGTATGGCAATGGGAGCGCAATCGTGACTGTTCTTAGCAGAAAACAACTCTTGCTCGTAGGACCAGAAACTGCATGGGATTCAACTACGTTTAAAACTGGGAAACAAACACTAGCTCGCCTTACCAGAAACACACTCTACTTTTGACAAAAGAGCACTCTTCTAACCTACTGTGTTTCCTATAAGGCCAGAACAGTGAGCTTGCTCAGAACAAAAGAACTGTGCTTCCTACACACACGGGTCATATCTAGTTTAATCTGCTTAGGAAACTGACAAGAACAGTAGCTTCTCTTCAGTCCAATACACTGTATTTGCTGGAAACAGAGGCGAGTGCTATTTGCACTGTGTATGGCAAATGCAGCTCAATAGTGACTCTTCTTACCAGAAAACAACTCTTGCTCGGAGGACCAGAAACTGCATGTGATTCACCTCCATTTCTGACTGGGAAACAAATACTAGCTCGCCTTACAAGAAACACACTCTACTTTTGAGAAAAGAGCACTCTTCTAATCTCTTGTGTTTCCTACAGGGCCAGAACAGTGAGCTTGCTCAGAACAAAGGAACTGTGCTTCCCACAATGGGCCATATCTAGTTCAACTCTGCTTAGGAAACTGACAAGAACAGTAGCTTCTCTTCAGTCCAATACACTGTACTTGCTGGGAACAGACGCTTTGCTATTTCCACTGGGTATGGCAAATGGAGAACAATAGTGACTATTCTTACCAGAAAACAACTCTTGCTCATAGGACAAGAAACTGCATGTGATTCAACTCCATTTCTGACTGGGAAACAAATACTAGCTCGCCTTACAAGAAACACACTCTGCTTTTGAGAAAAGAGAACTCTTCTAATCTCCTGTGTTTCCTATAGGGCCAGAACAGTGAGCTTGCTCAGAACAAAGGAACTGTGCTTCCCACAATGTGCCATATCTAGTTCAACTCTGCTTAGGAAACTGACAAGAACAGTAGCTTCTCTTCAGTCCAATACACTGTACTTGCTGGGAACAGACGGGACTGCTATTTGCACTGTGTATGGCAATGGGAGCGCAATCGTGACTGTTCTTAGCAGAAAATAACTCTCGCTCGTAGGACCAGAAACTGCATGTGATTCAACTACGTTTACGACTGGGAAACAAACACTAGCTCGCCTTACCAGAAACACACTCTACTTTTGACAAAAGAGCACTCTTCTAACCTACTGTGTTTCCTATAGGGCCAGAACAGTGAGCTTGCTCAGAACAAAAGAACTGTGCTTCCTACACACACGGGCCATATCTAGTTCAATCTGCTTAGGAAACTGACAAGAACAGTAGCTTCTCTTCAGTCCAATACACTGTACTTGCTGGGAACAGACGCGAGAGCTATTTGCACTGTGTATGTCAAATGGAGGGCAATAGTGACTCTTCTTACCAGAAAACAACTCTTGCTTGTAGGACCAGAAACTGCATGTGATTCACCTCCATTTCTGAATGGGAAACAAACACTAGCTCGCCTTTCAAGAAACACACTCTGCTTTTGAGAAAAGAGCACTCTTCTACTCTACTGTGATTCCTATAGGGCCAGAACAGTGAGCTTGCTCAGAACAAAGGAACTGTGCTTCTGACACACGGGCCATATCTAGTTCAACTCTGCTTAGGAAAATGACAAGAACAGTAGCTTCTGTTCAGTCCAATACACTGTACTTGATGGGAACAGACGGGACTCCTATTTGCACTGTGTATGGCAATGGGAGCGCAGTCGTGTCTGTTCTTAGCAGAAAACAACTCTTGCTCGTAGGACCAGAAACTGCATGTGATTCAACTCCGTTTACGACTGGGAAACAAACACTAGCTCCCCTTACAAGAAACACACTCTGCTTTTGAGAAAAGATCACTCTTCTACTCTACTGTGATTGCTATAGGGCCAGAACAGTGAGCTTGCTCAGAACAAAGGAACTATGCTTGCGACACACGGGCCATATCTAGTTCAACTCTGCTTAGGAAACTGACAAGAACAGTAGCTTCTCTTCAGTCCAATACACTGTACTTGCTGGGAACAGACGCTAGTGCTATTTCCACTGGGAATGGAAAATGGAGCACAATAGTGACTCTTCTTACCAGAAAACAACTCTTGTTCATAGGACAAGAAACTGCATGTGATTCAACTCCATTTCTGACTGGGAAACAAATACTAGCTCACCTTCCCAGAAACATACTCTGCTTTTGAGAAAAGAGCACTCTTCTAATCTACTGTGTTTCCTATAGGGCCAGAAGAGTGAGCTTGCTCAGAACAAAAGAACTGTGCTTCCAACACACGGGCCATATCTAGTTCAACTCTGCTTAGGAAACTGACAAGAACAGTAGCTTCTCTTCAGTCCAATACACTGTACTTGCTGGGAACAGACGCTAGTGCTATTTGCACTGTATATGGCAAATTGAGCGCAATAGTGACTCTTTTTCCCAGAAAACAACTCTTGCTCGTAGGACCAGAAACTGCATGTGATTCAACTCCGTTTACGACTGGGAAACAAACACTAGCTCGCCTTACAAGAAACACACTCTGCTTTTGAGAAAAGAGCACACTTCTACTCTACTGTGATTCCTACAGGGCCAGAACAGTGAGCTTGCTCAGAACAAAGGAACTGTGCTTCCGACACACGGGCCATATCTAGTTCAACACTGCTTAGGAAACTGACAAGAACAGTAGCTTCTCTTCAGTCCAATACACTGTACTTGCTGGGAACAGACGGGACTGCTATTTGCACTGTGTATGGCAATGGGAGCGCAATCATGTCTGTTCTTAGCAGAAAACAACTCTTGCTCGTAGGACCAGAAACTGCATGTGATTCAACTCCGTTTACGACTGGGAAACAAACACTAGCTCCCCTTACAAGAAACACACTCTGCTTTTGAGAAAACAGCACTCTTCTAATCTACTGTGTTTCCTATAGGGCCAGAAGAGTGAGCTTGCTCAGAACAAAAGACCTGTGCTTCCGACACACGGGCCATATCTAGTTCAACTCTGCTTAGGAAACTGATAAGAACAGTAGCTTCTCTTCAGTCCAATACACTGTACTTGCTGGGAACAGACGTTAGTGCTATTTGCACCGTGTATTGCAATAGGAGCACAATCGTGACTGTTCTTAGCAGAAAACAACTCTTGCTAGTAGGACCAGAAACTGCATGTGATACAACTCCGTTTACGACTGGGAAACAAACACTAGCTCGCCTTACAAGAAACACACTCTGCTTTTGAGAAAAGAGCTCTCCTCTAGTCTTCTGTGATTCCTATAGGGCTAGAACAGTGAGCCTGCTCTGAACAAAGGAACTGTGCTTCCAACACATGGGCCATATCTAGTTCAACTCTGCTTTGGAAACTGACGAGAACAGTAGCTTCTCTTCAGTCCAATACACTGTACTTGCTGGGAACAGACACTAGTGCTATTTGCACTGTGTATGGGAAATGGAGCACAATAGCGACTCTTCTTACCAGAAAACAACTCTTGCTTGAAGGAGCAGAAACTGCATGTGATTCAACTCCATTTCTGACTGGGAAACAAATACTAGCTCGCCTTACAAGAAACAAACTCTGCTTTTGAGAAAAGAGCACTCTTCTAATCTCCTGTGTTTCCTATAGGGCCAGAACAGTGAGCTTGCTCAGAAAAAAGGAACTGTGCTTCCCACAATGGGCCATATCTAGTTCAACTCTGCTTAGGAAACTGACAAGAACAGTAGCTTCTCTTCAGTCCAATACACTGTACTTGCTGGGAACAGACGCTAGTGCTATTTGCACTGTGTATGGCAAATGGAGCGCAATAGTGACTCTTCTTCCCAGAAAACAACTCTTGCTCATAGGACCAGAAACTGCATGTGATTCAACTCCTTTAAACACTGGGAAAAAAATACTAGCTCGCCGTACAAGAAATACACTCTGCTTTTGAGAAAAGAGCACTCTTCTACTCTACTGTGATTCCTACAGGGCCAGAAGAGTGAGCTTGCTCAGAGCAAAGGAACTGTGCTTCCGACACACGGGCCATATCTAGTTCAACACTGCTTAGGAAACTGACAAGAACAGTAGCTTCTCTTCAGTCCAATACACTGTACTTGCTGGGAACCGACGGGACTGCTATTTCCACTGTGTATGCAATGGGAGCGCAATAGTGACTGTTCTTAGCAGAAAACAACTCTTGCTCGTAGGACCAGAAACTGCATGTGATTCAACTCCGTTTAAGACTGGGAAACAAACACCAGCTCCCCTTACAAGAAACACACTCTGCTTTTGAGAAAAAAGCACTCTTGTAATCTACTGTGTTTCCTATAGGGCCAGAAGGGTGAGCTTGCTCAGAACAAAAGAACTGTGCTTCCTACACACACGGGCCATATCTAGTTCAACTCTGCTTGGAAACTGACAAGAACAGTAGCTTCTCTTCAGTCAAATACACTGTATTTCCTGGGAACAGACACTAGTGTTATTTGCACTGTGTATGGCAAATGAAGTGCAATACTAACTCTTCTTACCAGAAAACAACTCTTGCTTGTAGGAGCAGAAACTGCATGTGATTCAACTCCATTTCTGACTGGGAAACAAATACTAGCTCGCCTTACAAGAAACATACTCTGCTTTTTAGAAAAGAGCACTCTTCTAATCTCCTGTGTTTCCTATAGGGCCAGAACAGTGAGCTTGCTCAGAACAAAAGAACTGTGCTTCCGACACACGGGCCATATCTAGTTCAACTCTGCTTAGGAAACTGATAAGAACAGTAGCTTCTCTTCAGTCCAATACACTGTACTTGATGGGAACAGACGTTAGTGCTATTTGCACCGTGTATGGCAATGGGAGCACAATCGTGACTGTCCTTAGCAGAAAACAACTCTTGCTAGTAGGACCAGAAACTGCATGTGATACAACTCCGTTTACGACTGGGAAACAAACACTAGCTCGCCTTACAAGAAACACACTCTGCTTTTGAGAAAAGAGCACTCTTCTACTCTTCTGTGATTCCTATAGGGCCAGAACAGTGAGCCTGCTCAGAACAAAGGAACTGTGCTTCCAACACACGGGCCATATCAAGTTCAACTCTGCTTTGGAAACTGACGAGAACAGTAGCTTCTCTTCAGTCCAATACACTGTACTTGCTGGGAACAGACGCTAGTGCTATTTGCACTGTGTATGGGAAATGGAGCACAATAGCGACTCTTCTTACCAGAAAACAACTCTTGCTTGAAGGAGCAGAAACTGCATGTGATTCAACTCCATTTCTGACTGGGAAACAAATACTAGCTCGCCTTACAAGAAACTTACTCTACTTTTGAAGAAAAGAGCACTCTTCTAATCTCCTGTGTTTCATATAGGGCCAGAACAGTGAGCTTGCTCAGAACGAAAGACCTGTGCTTCCGACACATGGGCCATATATAGTTCAACTCTGCTTAGGAAACTGACAAGAACAGTAGCTTCTCTTCAGTCCAATACACTGTACTTGCTGGGAACAGACGCTAGTGCTATTTGCACTGTGTATGGGAAAAGGAGCGCAACAGTGACTCTTCTTAGCAGAAAACAACTCTTGCTTGTAGGAGCAGAAACTGCATGTGATTCAACTCCGTTTACGACTGGGAAACAAACACTAGCTCGCCTTACAAGAAACACACTCTGCTTTTGAGAAAAGAGCACTCTTCTACTCTACTGTGATTCCCATAGGGCCAGAACAGTGAGCTTGCTCAGAACAAAGGAACTATGCTTCCTCCACACACGGGCCATATCTAGTTCAACTCTACTTAGGAAGCTGACAAGAACAGTAGCTTCTCTTCAGTCCAATACACTGTATTTGCTGGGAACAGGTGCTAGTGTTATTTGCACTGTGTATGGCAAATGGAGTGCAATACTAAACTTTCTTACCAGAAAACAACTCTTCCTTGTAGGACCAGATAGTGCATGTGATTCAACTCCATTTCTGATTGGGAAACAAACACTAGCTCGCCTTACAAGAAACACACTCTGCTTTTGAGAAAAGAGCACTCTTCTACTCTACTGTGTTTCTTATAGGGCCAGAACAGTGAGCTTGCTCAGAAGAAAAGAACTGTGCTTCCTACACACAGGGTTCATACCTAGTTCAACTCTGCTTAGGAAACTGACAAGAACAGTAGCTTCTCTTCAGTCCAATACACTGTACTTGCTGGTAACAGAAGCTACTGCTATTTGCACTGTGTATCGGAAATGGAGTACAATAGTGACTCTTCTTACCAGAAAACAACTCTTGCTTGTAGGAGCAGAAACTGCATGTGATTCAACTCCTTTTCTGACTGGGAAACAAATACTAGCTCGACTTACAAGAAACACACTCTGCTTTTGAGAAAAGAGCACTCTTCTACTCTACTGTGTTTCCTATAGGGCCAGAACAGTGAGCTTGCTCAGAACAAAAGAACTGTGCTTCATACACACACAGTTCCTATCTAGTTCAACTCTGCTTAGGAAACTGACAAGAACAGTGGCTTCTCTTCAGTCCAATACACTGTACTTGCTGGGAACAGACGCTAGTGCTATTTCCACTAGGTATGGCAAATGGAGCACAATAGTGACTCTTCTTACCAGAAAACAACTCTTGCTTTTAGGAGCAGAAACTGCATGTGATTCAACTCCGCTTATGACTGGGAAACAAACGCTAGCTCGCCTTACAAGAAACACACTCTGCTTTTGAGAAAAGAGCACTCTTCTACTCTACTGTGATTCTTATAGGGCCAGAACAGTGAGCTTGCTCAGAATAAACGAACTGTGCTTCCGACACACGGGCCATATCTAGTTCAACTCTGCTTAGGAAACTGACAAGTACAGTACCTTCTCTTCAGTACAATACACTGTACTTGCTGGGAACAGACGCTAGTGCTATTTGCACTGTGTATGGGAAATGGAGCGCAATAGTGACTCTTCTTAATAGAAAACAACTCTTGCTTTTAAGAGCAGAAAGTGCATGTGATTCAACTCCATTTCTGACTGGGAAACAAATACTAGCTCGCCTTACAAGAAACATACTCTGCTTTTGAGAAAAGAGCACTCTTCTAATCTACTGTGTTTCCTAATGGGCCAGAACAGTGAGCTTGCTCAGAACAAAAGAACTCTGCTTCCAACACACGGGCCATATCTAGTTCATCTCTGCTTAGGAAACTGACAAGAACAGTAGCTTCTCTTCAGTCCAATACACTGTACTTGCTGGAAATAGACGCGAGTGCTATTTGCACCGTGTATCTCAAAGGGAGCGCAATCGTGACTGTTCTTAGCAGAAAACAACTCTTGCTGGTAGGACCAGAAACTGCATGTGATTCAACTCTGTTTACGACTGGGAAACAAATACTAGCTCACGTTACAAGAAACATACTCTGCTTTTGAGAAAAGAGCACTCTTCTACTCTACTGTTTTTCCTGTAGGGCCAGAACAGTGAGCTTGCTGAGAACAAAAGTACTGTGCTTCCTACACACACAGTTCATATCTAGTTCAACTCTGCTTAGGAAACTGACAAGAACAGTAGCTTCTCTTCAGTACAATACACTGTACTTGCTGGGAACAGACGCTAGCGCTATTTGCACTGTGTATGGCAAATGGAGCACAATAGTGACTCTTCTTACCAGAAAACAACTCTTGCTTGTAGGAGCAGAAACTGCATGTGATTCAACTCCATTTCTGACTGGGAAACAAATACTAGCTCGCCTTACAAGAAACATACTCTGCTTTTGAGAAAAGAGCACTCTTCTAATCTACTGTGTTTCCTATAGGGCCAGAACAGTGAGCTTGCTAAGAACAAAAGAACTGTGCTTCCTACACACACAGTTCCTATCTAGTTCAACTCTGCTTAGGAAACTGACAAGAACAGTAGCTTCTCTTCAGTCCAATACACTGTACTTGCTGGGAACAGACGCTAGTGCTATTTCCACTGGGTATGGCAAATGGAGCACAATAGTGACTCTTCTTACCCGAAAACAACTCTTGCTTTTAGGAGCAGAAACTGCATGTGATTCAAATCCGCTTATGACTGGGAAACAAACACTAGCTCGCCTTACAAGAAACACACTCTGCTTTTGAGAAAAGAGCACTCTTCTACTCTACTGTGATTCTTATAGGGCCAGAACAGTGAGCTTGCTCAGAATAAAGGAACTGTGCTTCCAACACACGGGCCATATCTAGTTCAACTCTGCTTAGGAAACTGACAAGAACAGCACCTTCTCTTCAGTACAATACACTGTACTTGCAGGGAACAGACGCTAGTGCTATTTGCACTGTGTATTGCAAATGGAGCACAATAGTGACTCTTCTTACCAGAAAACAACTCTTGCAGGTAGGAGCAGAAACTGCATGTGATTCAACTCCATTTCTGACTTGGAAACAAATACTAGCTCGCCTTACAAGAAACATACTCTGCTTTTGAGAAAAGAGCATTCTTCTACTCTACTGTGTTTCCTAAAGGGCCAGAAAAGTGAGCTTGCTCAGGACAAAAGTACTGTGCTTCCGACACACGGGCCATATCTAGTTCAACTCTGCTTAGGAAACTGACAAGAACAGTAGCTCTTCAGTCCAATACACGGTACTTGCTGGGAACAGACGCGAGTGCTATTTGCACTGTGTCTGGCAAAGGGAGCGCAATCGTGACTGTTCTTAGCAGAAAACAACTCTTGCTAGTAGGACCAGAAACTGCATGTGATTCAACTCCGTTTATGACTGGGAAACAAATACTAGCTCACCTTAAAAGAAACACACTCTGCTTTTGAAAAAGAGCACTCTTCTACTCTACTGTGATTCGTATAGGGCAGAACATGAGCTTGTTCAGAACAAAGGAACTGTGATTCCGACACAGGGGCCATATCTAGTTCAACTCTGCTGAGGAAACTGACAAGAACAGTAGCTTCTCTCCAGTACAATACACTGTACTTGCTGGGAACAGACGCTAGTGCTATTTGCACTGTGCATGGCAAATGGAGCACAATAGTGACTCTTCTTACCAGAAAACAACTCTTGCTCGGAGGACCAGAAACTGCATGTGATTCAACTCTGTTTACGACTGGGAAACAAATACTAGCTCACCTTACAAGAAACATACTCTGCTTTTGAGAAAAGAGCACTCTTCTACTCTACTGTGTTTCCTATAGGGCCAGAACAGTGAGCTTGCTCAGAAAAAAAAAGAACTGTGCTTCCTACACACACAGTTCCTATCTAGTTCAACTCTGCTTAGGAAACTGACAAGAACAGTAGCTTCTCTTCAGTCCAATACACTGTACTTGCTGGGAACAGACGCTAGTGCTCTTAGCACTGTGTATGGGAAATGGAGCACAATAGTGACTCTTCTTAATAGAAAAAAACACTTGCTTTTAAGAGCAGAAACTGCATGTGATTCAACTCCATTTCTGACTGGGAAACAAATACTAGCTCGCCTTACAGGAAACATACTCTGCTTTTGAGAAAAGAGCACTCTTCTAATCTACTGTGTTTCCTAATGGGCCAGAACAGTGAGCTTTCTCAGAATAAAAGAACTATGCTTCCGACACACGGGCCATATCTAGTTCATCTCTGCTTAGGAAACTGACAAGAACAGTAGCTTCTCTTCAGTCCAACACACTGTACTTGCTGGAAATAGACGCGAGTGCTATTTGCACCGTGTATCTCAATGGGAGCGCAATCGTGACTGTTCTTAGTAGAAAACAACTCTTGCTAGTAGGACCAGAAACTGCATGTGATTCAACTCTGTTTACGACTGGGAAACAAATACTAGCTCACGTTACAAGAAACATACTCTGCTTTTGAGAAAAGAGCACTCTTCTACTCTACTGTTTTTCCTGTAGGGCCAGAAGAGTGAGCTTGCTCAGAACAAAAGAACTGTGCTTCCTACACACACAGTTCATATCTAGTTCAACTCTGCTTAGTAAACTGACAAGAACAGTAGCTTCTCTTCAGTCCAATACATGGTACTTGCTGGGAACAGACGCTAATGCTATTTGTACTGTGCATGGCAAATGGAGCACAATATTGACTCTTCTTACTAGAAAACAACTCTTGCTTTTAGGAGCAGAAACTGCATGTGATTCAACTCTATTTATGACTGGGAAACAAACACTAGCTCGCCTTACAAGAAACTCACTCTGCTTTTGAGAAAAGAGCACTCTTCTACTCTGCTGTGTTTCCCATAAGGCCAAAACAGTGAGCTTGCTCAGAACAAAGGAACTGTGCTTCCGACACACGGGCCATATCTAGTTCAACTCTGCTTAGGAAACTGACAAGAACAGTAGCTTCTCTTCAGTCCAATACACTGTATTTCCTGGGAACAGACACTAGTGTTATTTGCACTGTGTATGGCAAATGAAGTGCAATACTAACTCTTCTTACCAGAAAACAACTCTTGCTTGTAGGAGCAGAAACTGCATGTGATTCAACTCCATTTCTGACTGGGAAACAAATACTAGCTCGCCTTACAAGAAACATACTCTCCTTTTTAGAAAAGAGCACTCTTCTAATCTCCTGTGTTTCCTATAGGGCCAGAACAGTGAGCTTGCTCAGAACAAAAGAACTGTGCTTCCGACACACGGGCCATATCTAGTTCAACTCTGCTTAGGAAACTGATAAGAACAGTAGCTTCTCTTCAGTCCAATACACTGTACTTGCTGGAACAGACGTTAGTGCTATTTGCACCGTGTATGGCAATGGGAGCACAATCGTGACTGTCCTTAGCAGAAAACAACTCTTGCTAGTAGGACCAGAAACTGCATGTGATACAACTCCGTTTACGACTGGGAAACAAACACTAGCTCGCCTTACAAGAAACACACTCTGCTTTTGAGAAAAGAGCACTCCTCTACTCTTCTGTGATTCCTATAGGGCCAGAACAGTGAGCCTGCTCAGAACAAAGGAACTGTGCTTCCAACACACGGGCCATATCAAGTTCAACTCTGCTTTGGAAACTGACGAGAACAGTAGCTTCTCTTCAGTCCAATACACTGTACTTGCTGGGAACAGACGCTAGTGCTATTTGCACTGTGTATGGGAAATGGAGCTCAATAGCGACTCTTCTTACCAGAAAACAACTCTTGCTTGAAGGAGCAGATACTGCATGTGATTCAACTCCATTTCTGACTGGGAAACAAATACTAGCTCGCCTTACAAGAAAATTACTCTACTTTTGAAGTTAAGACCACTCTACTAATCTATTGTGTTTCCTATAAGGCCAGAACAGTGAGCTTGCTCAGAACAAAAGACTTGTGCTTCCGACACACGGGCCATATCTAGTTCAACTCTGCTTAGGAAACTGACAAAACAGTAGCTTCTCTTCAGTCCAATACACTGTACTTGCTGGGAACAGACGCGAGTGCTATTTGCACTGTGTATGGCAATGGGAGCGCAATACTGACTGTTCTTAGCATAAAACAACTCTTGCTAGTAGGACCAGAAACTGCATGTGATTCAACTCCATTTCTGACTGGGAAAAAAATACTAGCTCGCCTTACAAGAAAGAAACTCTGCTTTTGAGAAAAGATCACTCTTCTACTCTACTGTGATTCCTATATGGCCAGAACAGTGAGCTTGCTCAGAACAAAGGAACTGTGCTTCCTACAAACACAGTTCATACCTAGTTCAACTCTGCTTAGGAAACTGACAAGAACAGTAGCTTCTCTTCAGTCCAATACACTGTACTTGCTGGGAACAGACGCGAGTGCTATTTGCACTGTGTATGTCAAATGGAGCGCAATAGTGACTCTTCTTACCAGAAAACAACTCTTGCTTGTAGGAGCAGAAACTGCATGTGATTCAACTCCGTTTATGACTGGGAAACAAACACTAGCTCGCCTTTCAAGAAACACACTCTGCTTTTGAGAAAAGAGCACTCTTCTACTCTACTGTGATTCCTATACGGCCAGAACAGTGAGCTTGCTCAGAACAAAGGAACTGTGCTTCCTAAACACGGGCAATATCTAGTTCAACTCTGCTTAGGAAACTGACAAGAACAGTAGCTTCTCTTCAGTCCAATACACTGTACTTGCTGGGAACAGACGTTAGTGCTATTTGCACCCTGTATGGCAATGGGAGCACAATCGTGACTGTTCTTAGCAGAAAACAACTCTTGCTTGTAGGACCAGAAACTGCATGTGATACAACTCCGTTTACGACTGGGAAACAAACACTAGCTCGCCTTACAAGAAACATACTCTGCTTTTGAGAAAAGAGCACTCTTCTAATCTCCTGTGTTTCCTATTGGGCCAGAACAGTGAGCTTGCTCAGAACAAAGGAACTGTGCTTCCCACAATGGGCCATATCTAGTTCAACTCTGCTTCGGAAACTGACAAGAACAGTAGCTTCTCTTCAGTCCAATACACTGTACTTGCTGGGAACAGAAGCTAGTGCTATTTGCACTGTGTATGGCAAATGGAGCGCCATAGTGACTCTTCTTACCAGAAAACAACTCTTGCTTGTAGGACCAGAAACTGCATGTGATTCAACCCCATTTCTGACTGGGAAACAAATACTATCTCGCCTTACAAGAAACATACTCTGCTTTTGAGAAAAGAGCATTCTTCTAATCTATTGTGTTTCCTATAGGGCCAGAACAGTGAACTTGCTCAGAACAAAAGAACTGTGCTTCCGACACAGGGGCCATATCTAGTTCAACTCTGCTTAGGAAACTGACAAGAACAGTAGCTTCTCTTCAGTCCAATACACTGTACTTGCTGGGAACCGACGCTAGTGCTATTTGCACTGTGTATGGCAATGGGAGCACAATCGTGACTGTTCTTAGCAGAAAACAACTCTTGCTCGTAGGACCAGAAACTGCATGTGATTCAACTTCGTTTACGACTGGGAAACAAACACTAGCTTGCCTTACAAGAAACACACTCTGCTTTTGAGAAAAGAGCACTCTTCTACTCTACTGTGTTTCCTATAGGGCCAGAACAGTGAGCTTGCTGAGAACAAAGGAAGTGTGCTTCCCACAATGGGCCATATCTAGTTCAACTCTGCTTAGGAAACTGACAAGAACAGTAGCTTCTCTTCAGTACAATACACTGTACTTGCTGGGAACAGACGCTTTGCTATTTCCACTGGGTATGGCAAATGGAGCACAATAGTGACTATTCTTACCAGAAAAAAACTCTTGCTCATAGGACAAGAAACTGCATGTGATTCAACTCCATTTCTGACTGGGAAACAAATACTAGCTCGCCTTACAAGAAACACACTCTGCTTTTGAGAAAAGAGCACTCTTCTAATCTACTGTGTTTCCTATAGGGCCAGAACAGTGAGCTTCCTCAGAACAAAGGAACTGTGGTTCCCACAAAGTGCCATATCTAGCTCAACTCTGCTTAGGAAACTGACAAGAACAGTAGCTTCTCTTCAGTCCAATACACTGTACTTGCTGGGAACAGACGGGACTGCTATTTGCACTGTGTATGGCAATGGGAGCGCAATCGTGACTGTTCTTAGCAGAAAACAACTCTTGCTCGTAGGACCAGAAACTGCATGGGATTCAACTACGTTTACAACTGGGAAACAAACACTAGCTCACCTTACCAGAAACACACTCTACTTTTGACAAAAGAGCACTCTTCTATACTGTGTTTCCTATAGGGCCAGAACAGTGAGCTTGCTCAGAACAAAAGAACTGTGCTTCCTACACACACGGGCCATATCTAGTTTAATCTGCTTAGGAAACTGACAAGAACAGTAGCTTCTCTTCAGTCCAATACACTGTATTTGCTGGAAACAGAGGCGAGTGCTATTTGCACTGTGTATGGCAAATGGAGCTCAATAGTGACTCTTCTTACCAGAAAACAACTCTTGCTCGTAGGACCAGAAACTGCATGTGATTCAACTCCGTTTACGACTGGGAAACAAACAC
The DNA here is from genome assembly GCF_949786415.1 of Peromyscus eremicus. NCBI lineage: Eukaryota > Metazoa > Chordata > Mammalia > Rodentia > Cricetidae > Peromyscus > Peromyscus eremicus. The sequence continues at coordinate 88,736 of NW_026734419.1, forward strand.
TAGCTCGCCTTACAAGAAACACACTCTGCTTTTGAGAAAAGAGCACTCTTCTACTCTACTGTGATTCCTACAGGGCCAGAACAGTGAGCTTGCTCAGAACAAAGGAACTGTGCTTCCGACACACGGGCCATATCTAGTTCAACACTGCTTAGGAAACTGACAAGAACAGTAGCTTCTCTTCAGTCCAATACACTGTACTTGCTGGGAACAGACACTAGTGCTATTTGCACTCTGTATGGGAAATGGAGCACAATAGCGACTCTTCTTACCAGAAAACAACTCTTGCTTGAAGGACCAGAACCTGCATGTGATTCAACTCCATTTCTGACTGGGAAACAAATACTAGCTCGCCTTACAAGAAAAACACTCTGCTTTTGAGAAAAGAGCACTCTTCTAATCTCCTGTGTTTCCTATAGGGCCAGAACATTGAGCTTGCTCAGAAAAAAGGAACTGTGCTTCCCACAATGGGCCATATCTAGTTCAACTCTGCTTAGGAAACTGACAAGAACAGTAGCTTCTCTTCAGTCCAATACACTGTACTTGCTGGGAACAGACGCTAGTGCTATTTGCACTGTGTATGGCAAATGGAGCTCAATAGTGACTCTTCTTCCCAGAAAACAACTCTTGCTCATAGGACCAGAAACTGCATGTGATTCAACTCCGTTAACGACTGGGAAACAAATACTAGCTCGCCTTACAAGAAACACACTCTGCTTTTGAGAAAAGAACACTCTTCTACTCTACTGTGATTCCTACAGGGCCAGAAGAGTGAGCTTGCTCAGAACAAAGGAACTGTGCTTCCAACACACGGGCCATATCAAGTTCAACTCTGCTTTGGAAACTGACGAGAACAGTAGCTTCTCTTCAGTCCAATACACTGTACTTGCTGGGAACAGACGCTAGTGCTATTTGCACTGTGTATGGGAAATGGAGCTCAATAGCGACTCTTCTTACCAGAAAACAACTCTTGCTTGAAGGAGCAGATACTGCATGTGATTCAACTCCATTTCTGACTGGGAAACAAATACTAGCTCGCCTTACAAGAAAATTACTCTACTTTTGAAGTTAAGACCACTCTACTAATCTATTGTGTTTCCTATAAGGCCAGAACAGTGAGCTTGCTCAGAACAAAAGACTTGTGCTTCCGACACACGGGCCATATCTAGTTCAACTCTGCTTAGGAAACTGACAAAACAGTAGCTTCTCTTCAGTCCAATACACTGTACTTGCTGGGAACAGACGCGAGTGCTATTTGCACTGTGTATGGCAATGGGAGCGCAATACTGACTGTTCTTAGCATAAAACAACTCTTGCTAGTAGGACCAGAAACTGCATGTGATTCAACTCCATTTCTGACTGGGAAAAAAATACTAGCTCGCCTTACAAGAAAGAAACTCTGCTTTTGAGAAAAGATCACTCTTCTACTCTACTGTGATTCCTATATGGCCAGAACAGTGAGCTTGCTCAGAACAAAGGAACTGTGCTTCCTACAAACACAGTTCATACCTAGTTCAACTCTGCTTAGGAAACTGACAAGAACAGTAGCTTCTCTTCAGTCCAATACACTGTACTTGCTGGGAACAGACGCGAGTGCTATTTGCACTGTGTATGTCAAATGGAGCGCAATAGTGACTCTTCTTACCAGAAAACAACTCTTGCTTGTAGGAGCAGAAACTGCATGTGATTCAACTCCGTTTATGACTGGGAAACAAACACTAGCTCGCCTTTCAAGAAACACACTCTGCTTTTGAGAAAAGAGCACTCTTCTACTCTACTGTGATTCCTATACGGCCAGAACAGTGAGCTTGCTCAGAACAAAGGAACTGTGCTTCCTAAACACGGGCAATATCTAGTTCAACTCTGCTTAGGAAACTGACAAGAACAGTAGCTTCTCTTCAGTCCAATACACTGTACTTGCTGGGAACAGACGTTAGTGCTATTTGCACCCTGTATGGCAATGGGAGCACAATCGTGACTGTTCTTAGCAGAAAACAACTCTTGCTTGTAGGACCAGAAACTGCATGTGATACAACTCCGTTTACGACTGGGAAACAAACACTAGCTCGCCTTACAAGAAACATACTCTGCTTTTGAGAAAAGAGCACTCTTCTAATCTCCTGTGTTTCCTATTGGGCCAGAACAGTGAGCTTGCTCAGAACAAAGGAACTGTGCTTCCCACAATGGGCCATATCTAGTTCAACTCTGCTTCGGAAACTGACAAGAACAGTAGCTTCTCTTCAGTCCAATACACTGTACTTGCTGGGAACAGAAGCTAGTGCTATTTGCACTGTGTATGGCAAATGGAGCGCCATAGTGACTCTTCTTACCAGAAAACAACTCTTGCTTGTAGGACCAGAAACTGCATGTGATTCAACCCCATTTCTGACTGGGAAACAAATACTATCTCGCCTTACAAGAAACATACTCTGCTTTTGAGAAAAGAGCATTCTTCTAATCTATTGTGTTTCCTATAGGGCCAGAACAGTGAACTTGCTCAGAACAAAAGAACTGTGCTTCCGACACAGGGGCCATATCTAGTTCAACTCTGCTTAGGAAACTGACAAGAACAGTAGCTTCTCTTCAGTCCAATACACTGTACTTGCTGGGAACCGACGCTAGTGCTATTTGCACTGTGTATGGCAATGGGAGCACAATCGTGACTGTTCTTAGCAGAAAACAACTCTTGCTCGTAGGACCAGAAACTGCATGTGATTCAACTTCGTTTACGACTGGGAAACAAACACTAGCTCGCCTTACAAGAAACACACTCTGCTTTTGAGAAAAGAGCACTCTTCTACTCTACTGTGTTTCCTATAGGGCCAGAACAGTGAGCTTGCTGAGAACAAAGGAAGTGTGCTTCCCACAATGGGCCATATCTAGTTCAACTCTGCTTAGGAAACTGACAAGAACAGTAGCTTCTCTTCAGTACAATACACTGTACTTGCTGGGAACAGACGCTTTGCTATTTCCACTGGGTATGGCAAATGGAGCACAATAGTGACTATTCTTACCAGAAAAAAACTCTTGCTCATAGGACAAGAAACTGCATGTGATTCAACTCCATTTCTGACTGGGAAACAAATACTAGCTCGCCTTACAAGAAACACACTCTGCTTTTGAGAAAAGAGCACTCTTCTAATCTACTGTGTTTCCTATAGGGCCAGAACAGTGAGCTTCCTCAGAACAAAGGAACTGTGGTTCCCACAAAGTGCCATATCTAGCTCAACTCTGCTTAGGAAACTGACAAGAACAGTAGCTTCTCTTCAGTCCAATACACTGTACTTGCTGGGAACAGACGGGACTGCTATTTGCACTGTGTATGGCAATGGGAGCGCAATCGTGACTGTTCTTAGCAGAAAACAACTCTTGCTCGTAGGACCAGAAACTGCATGGGATTCAACTACGTTTACAACTGGGAAACAAACACTAGCTCACCTTACCAGAAACACACTCTACTTTTGACAAAAGAGCACTCTTCTATACTGTGTTTCCTATAGGGCCAGAACAGTGAGCTTGCTCAGAACAAAAGAACTGTGCTTCCTACACACACGGGCCATATCTAGTTTAATCTGCTTAGGAAACTGACAAGAACAGTAGCTTCTCTTCAGTCCAATACACTGTATTTGCTGGAAACAGAGGCGAGTGCTATTTGCACTGTGTATGGCAAATGGAGCTCAATAGTGACTCTTCTTACCAGAAAACAACTCTTGCTCGTAGGACCAGAAACTGCATGTGATTCAACTCCGTTTACGACTGGGAAACAAACACTAGCTCGCCTTACAAGAAACACACTCTGCTTTTGAGAAAAGAGCACTCTTCTACTCTACTGTGATTCCTACAGGGCCAGAACAGTGAGCTTGCTCAGAACAAAGGAACTGTGCTTCCGACACACGGGCCATATCTAGTTCAACACTGCTTAGGAAACTGACAAGAACAGTAGCTTCTCTTCAGTCCAATACACTGTACTTGCTGGGAACAGACACTAGTGCTATTTGCACTCTGTATGGGAAATGGAGCACAATAGCGACTCTTCTTACCAGAAAACAACTCTTGCTTGAAGGACCAGAACCTGCATGTGATTCAACTCCATTTCTGACTGGGAAACAAATACTAGCTCGCCTTACAAGAAAAACACTCTGCTTTTGAGAAAAGAGCACTCTTCTAATCTCCTGTGTTTCCTATAGGGCCAGAACATTGAGCTTGCTCAGAAAAAAGGAACTGTGCTTCCCACAATGGGCCATATCTAGTTCAACTCTGCTTAGGAAACTGACAAGAACAGTAGCTTCTCTTCAGTCCAATACACTGTACTTGCTGGGAACAGACGCTAGTGCTATTTGCACTGTGTATGGCAAATGGAGCTCAATAGTGACTCTTCTTCCCAGAAAACAACTCTTGCTCATAGGACCAGAAACTGCATGTGATTCAACTCCGTTAACGACTGGGAAACAAATACTAGCTCGCCTTACAAGAAACACACTCTGCTTTTGAGAAAAGAACACTCTTCTACTCTACTGTGATTCCTACAGGGCCAGAAGAGTGAGCTTGCTCAGAACAAAGGAACTGTGCTTCCGACACACGGGCCATATCTAGTTCAACTCTGCTTAGGAAACTGACAAGAACAGTAGCTTCTCTTCAGTCCAATACACTGTACTTGCTGGGAACAGACGCGAGTGCTATTTGCACTGTGTATGGCAATGGGAGCGCAATCGTGACTGTTCTTAGCAGAAAACAACTCTTGCTCGTAGGACCAGAAACTGCATGTGATTCAACTCCGTTTAAGACTGGGAAACAAACACTAGCTCCCCTTACAAGAAACACACTCTGCTTTTGAGAAAAGAGCACTCTTGTAATCTACTGTGTTTCCTATAGGGCCAGAAGGGTGAGCTTGCTCAGAACAAAAGAACTGTGCTTCCTACACACACGGGCCATATCTAGTTCAACTCTGCTTAGGAAACTGACAAGAACAGTAGCTTCTCTTCAGTCCAATACACTGTATTTCCTGGGAACAGACACTAGTGTTATTTGCACTGTGTATGGCAAATGAAGTGCAATACTAACTCTTCTTACCTGAAAACAACTCTTGCTTGTAGGAGCAGAAACTGCATGGGATTCAACTCCATTTCTGACTGGGAAACAAATACTAGCTCGCCTTACAAGAAACATACTCTGCTTTTTAGAAAAGAGCACTCTTCTAATCTCCTGTGTTTCCTATAGGGCCAGAACAGTGAGCTTGCTCAGAACAAAAGAACTGTGCTTCCGACACACGGGCCATATCTAGTTCAACTCTGCTTAGGCAACTGATAAGAACAGTAGCTTCTCTTCAGTCCAATACACTGTACTTGCTGGGAAAAGACGTTAGTGCTATTTGCACCGTGTATGGCAATGGGAGCACAATCGTGACTGTTCTTAGCAGAAAACAACTCTTGCTAGTAGGACCAGAAACTGCATGTGATAAAACTCCATTTCTGACTGGGAAACAAATACTAGCTCGCCTTACAAGAAACTTACTCTACTTTTGAAGAAAAGACCACTCTTCTAATCTATTGTGTTTCCTATAGGGCCAGAACAGTGAGCTTGCTCAGAACAAAAGAACTGTGCTTCCAACACACGGCCATATCTAGTTCAACTCTGCTTAGGAAACTGATAAGAACAGTAGCTTCTCTTCAGTCCAATACACTGTACTTGCTGGGAACAGACGTTAGTGCTATTTGCACCGTGTATGGCAATGGGAGCACAATCGTGACTGTTCTTAGCAGAAAACAACTCTTGCTAGTAGGACCAGAAACTGCATGAGATACAACTCCGTTTACGACTGGGAAACAAACACTAGCTCGCCTTACAAGAAACATACTCTGCTTTTGAGAAAAGAGCACTCTTCTAATCTCCTGTGTTTCCTATTGGGCCAGAACAGTGAGCTTGCTCAGAACAAATGAACTTGCTTCCCACAATGAGCCATATCTAGTTCAACTCTGCTTAGGAAACTGACAAGAACAGTAGCTTCTCTTCAGTCCAATACACTGTACTTGCTGGGAACAGAAGCTAGTGCTATTTGCACTGTGTATGGCAAATGGAGCGCCATAGTGTCTCTTCTTGTCAGAAAACAACTCTTGCTCATAGGACAAGAAACTGCATGTGATTCAACTCCATTTCTGACAGGGAAACAAATACTAGCTCGCCTTACAAGAAACACACTCTGCTTTTGAGAAAAGAGCACTCTTCTAATCTACTGTGTTTCCTATAGGGCCAGAACATTGAGCTTCCTCAGAACAAAGCAACTGTGGTTCCCACAAAGTACCATATCTAGTTCAACTCTGCTTAGGAAACTGACAAGAACAGTAGCTTCTCTTCAGTCCAATACACTGTACTTGCTGGGAACAGACGCGAGTGCTATTTGCACTGTGTATGGCAATGGGAGCGCAATCGCGACTGTTCTTAGCAGAAAACAACTCTTGCTCGTAGGACCAGAAACTGCATGGGATTCAACTACGTTTACAACTGGGAAACAAACACTAGCTCGCCTTACCAGAAACACACTCTACTTTTGACAAAAGAGCACTCTTCTAACCTACTGTGTTTCCTATAGGGCCAGAACAGTGAGCTTGCTCAGAACAAAAGAACTGTGCTTCCTGCACACACGGGCCATATCTAGTTTAATCTGCTTAGAAAACTGACAAGAACAGTAGCTTCTCTTCAGTCCAATACACCGTATTTGCTGGAAACAGAGGCGAGTGCTATTTGCACTGTGTATGGCAAATGGAGCTCAATAGTGACTATTCTTACAAGAAAACAACTCTTGCTCGGAGGACCAGAAACTGCATGTGATTCACCTCCATTTCTGACTGGGAAACAAATACTAGCTCGCCTTACAAGAAACACACTCTGTTTTTGAGAAAAGAGCACTCTTCTAATCTCTTGTGTTTCCTATAGGGCCAGAACAGTGAGCTTGCTCAGAACAAAGGAACTGTGCTTCCCACAATGGGCCATATCTAGTTCAACTCTGCTTAGGAAACTGACAAGAACAGTAGCTTCTCTTCAGTCCAATACACTGTACTTGCTGGGAACAGACGCTTTGCTATTTCCACTGGGTATGGCAAATGGAGAACAATAGTAACTATTCTTACCAGAAAACAACTCTTGCTCATAGGACAAGAAACTGCATGTGATTCAACTCCATTTCTGACTGGGAAACAAATACTAGCTCGCCTTACAAGAAACACACTCTGCTTTTGAGAAAAGAGAACTCTTCTAATCTCCTGTGTTTCCTATAGGGCCAGAACAGTGAGCTTGCTCAGAAAAAAGGAACTGTGCTTCCCACAATGTGCCATATCTAGTTCAACTCTGCTTAGGAAACTGACAAGAACAGTAGCTTCTCTTCAGTCCAATACACTGTACTTGCTGGGAACAGACGCTAGTGCTATTTGCACTGTGTATGGCAATGGGAGCGCAATCGTGACTGTTCTTAGCAGAAAACAACTCTTGCTCGTAGGACCAGAAACTGCATGTGATTCAACTCCGTTTACGACTGGGAAACAAACACTAGCTCACCTTACAAGAAACACACTCTGCTTTTGAGAAAAGAGCACTCTTCTACTCTACTGTGATTGCTATAGGGCCAGAACAGTGAGCTTGCTCAGAACAAAGGAACTATGCTTGCGACACAAGGGCCATATCTAGTTCAACTCTGCTTAGGAAACTGACAAGAACAGTAGCTTCTCTTCAGTCCAATACACTGTACTTGCTGGGAACAGACGCTAGTGCTATTTCCACTGGGAATGGCAAATGGAGCACAATAGTGACTCTTCTTACCAGAAAACAACTCTTGTTCATAGGACAAGAAACTGCATGTGATTCAACTCCATTTCTGACTGGGAAACAAATACTAGCTCACCTTCCCAGAAACATACTCTGCTTTTGAGAAAAGAGCACTCTTCTAATCTACTGTGTTTCCTATAGGGCCAGAACAGTGAGCTTGCTCAGAACAAAAGAACTGTGCTTCCAACACACGGGCCATATCTAGTTCAACTCTGCTTACGAAACTGACAAGAACAGTAGCTTCTCTTCAGTCCAATACACTGTACTTGCTGGGAACAGACACTAGTGCTATTTGCACTCTGTATGGGAAATGGAGCACAATAGCGACTCTTCTTACCAGAAAACAACTCTTGCTTGAAGGACCAGAACCTGCATGTGATTCAACTCCATTTCTGACTGGGAAACAAATACTAGCTGGCCTTACAAGAAACACACTCTGCTTTTGAGAAAAGAGCACTCTTCTAATCTCCTGTGTTTCCTATAGGGCCAGAACATTGAGCTTGCTCAGAAAAAAGGAACTGTGCTTCCCACAATGGGCCATATCTAGTTCAACTCTGCTTAGGAAACTGACAAGAACAGTAGCTTCTCTTCAGTCCAATACACTGTACTTGCTGGGAACAGACGCTAGTGCTATTTGCACTGTGTATGGCAAATGGAGCTCAATAGTGACTCTTCTTCCCAGAAAACAACTCTTGCTCATAGGACCAGAAACTGCATGTGATTCAACTCCGTTAACGACTGGGAAACAAATACTAGCTCGCCTTACAAGAAACACACTCTGCTTTTGAGAAAAGAGCACTCTTCTACTCTACTGTGATTCCTACAGGGCCAGAAGAGTGAGCTTGCTCAGAACAAAGGAACTGTGCTTCCGACACACGGGCCATATCTAGTTCAACTCTGCTTAGGAAACTGACAAGAACAGTAGCTTCTCTTCAGTCCAATACACTGTACTTGCTGGGAACAGACGCGAGTGCTATTTGCACTGTGTATGGCAATGGGAGCGCAATCGTGACTGTTCTTAGCAGAAAACAACTCTTGCTCGTAGGACCAGAAACTGCATGTGATTCAACTCCGTTTAAGACTGGGAAACAAACACTAGCTCCCCTTACAAGAAACACACTCTGCTTTTGAGAAAAGAGCACTCTTGTAATCTACTGTGTTTCCTATAGGGCCAGAAGGGTGAGCTTGCTCAGAACAAAAGAACTGTGCTTCCTACACACACGGGCCATATCTAGTTCAACTCTGCTTAGGAAACTGACAAGAACAGTAGCTTCTCTTCAGTCCAATACACTGTATTTCCTGGGAACAGACACTAGTGTTATTTGCACTGTGTATGGCAAATGAAGTGCAATACTAACTCTTCTTACCTGAAAACAACTCTTGCTTGTAGGAGCAGAAACTGCATGGGATTCAACTCCATTTCTGACTGGGAAACAAATACTAGCTCGCCTTACAAGAAACATACTCTGCTTTTTAGAAAAGAGCACTCTTCTAATCTCCTGTGTTTCCTATAGGGCCAGAACAGTGAGCTTGCTCAGAACAAAAGAACTGTGCTTCCGACACACGGGCCATATCTAGTTCAACTCTGCTTAGGCAACTGATAAGAACAGTAGCTTCTCTTCAGTCCAATACACTGTACTTGCTGGGAAAAGACGTTAGTGCTATTTGCACCGTGTATGGCAATGGGAGCACAATCGTGACTGTTCTTAGCAGAAAACAACTCTTGCTAGTAGGACCAGAAACTGCATGTGATAAAACTCCATTTCTGACTGGGAAACAAATACTAGCTCGCCTTACAAGAAACTTACTCTACTTTTGAAGAAAAGACCACTCTTCTAATCTATTGTGTTTCCTATAGGGCCGGAACAGTGAGCTTGCTCAGAACAAAAGAACTGTGCTTCCAACACACGGCCATATCTAGTTCAACTCTGCTTAGGAAACTGATAAGAACAGTAGCTTCTCTTCAGTCCAATACACTGTACTTGCTGGGAACAGACGTTAGTGCTATTTGCACCGTGTATGGCAATGGGAGCACAATCGTGACTGTTCTTAGCAGAAAACAACTCTTGCTAGTAGGACCAGAAACTGCATGAGATACAACTCCGTTTACGACTGGGAAACAAACACTAGCTCGCCTTACAAGAAACACACTCTGCTTTTGAGAAAAGAGCACTCATCTACTCTACTGTGATTCCTATAGGGCCAGAACAGTGAGCTTGCTCAGAACAAAGGAACTGTGCTTCCGACACACGGGCCATATCTAGTTCAACTCTGCTTAGGAAACTGACAAGAACAGTAGCTTCTCTTCAGTCCAATACACTGTACTTGCTGGGAACAGACGCTAGTGCTATTTCCACTGGGTATGGCAAATGGAGCGCAATAGTGACTCTTCTTCCCAGAAAACAACTCTTGCTCATAGGACCAGAAACTGCATGTGATTCAACTCCGTTAACGACTGGGAAACAAACACTAGCTCGCCTTACAAGAAACACACTCTGCTTTTGAGAAAAGAGCACTCTTCTACTCTACTGTGATTCCTACAGGGCCAGAAGAGTGAGCTTGCTCAGAACAAAGGAACTGTGCTTCAGACTCACGGGCCATATCTAGTTCAACTCTGCTTAGGAAACTGACAAGAACAGTAGCTTCTCTTCAGTCCAATACACTGTATTTCCTGGGAACAGACGCTAGTGTTATTTGCACTGTGTATGGCAAATGGAGTGCAATACTAACTCTTCTTACGACGAAACAACTCTTGCTTGTAGGAGCAGAAACTGCATGTGATTCAACTCCATTTCTGACTGGGAAACAAATACTAGCTCGCCTTACAAGAAACATACTCTGCTTTTTAGAAAAGAGCACTCTTCTAATCTCCTGTGTTTCCTATAGGGCCAGAACAGTGAGCTTGCTCAGAACAAAAGAACTGTGCTTCCGACACACGGGCCATATCTAGTTCAACTCTGCTTAGGAAACTGATAAGAACAGTAGCTTCTCTTCAGTCCAATACACTGTACTTGCTGGGAACAGACGTTAGTGCTATTTGCACCGTGTATGGCAATGGGAGCACAATCGTGACTGTTCTTAGCAGAAAACAACTCTTGCTAGTAGGACCAGAAACTGCATGTGATAAAACTCCATTTCTGACTGGGAAACAAATACTAGCTCGCCTTACAAGAAACTTACTCTACTTTTGAAGAAAAGACCACTCTTCTAATCTATTGTGTTTCCTATAGGGCCAGAACAGTGAGCTTGCTCAGAACAAAAGACCTGTGCTTCCGACACACGGGCCATATCTAGTTCAACTCTGCTTAGGAAACTGACAAGAACAGTAGCTTCTCTTCAGTCCAATACACTGTACTTGCTGGGAACTGACGCGAGTGCTATTTGCACTGTGTATGGCAATGGGAGCGCAATAGTGACTGTTCTTAGCAGAAAACAACTCTTGCTTGTAGGACCAGAAACTGCATGTGATTCAACTCCGTTTATGACTGGGAAACAAACACTAGCTCGCCTTACAAGAAACACACTCTGCTTTTGAGAAAAGAGCACTCTTCTACTCTACTGTGATTCCTATATTGCCAGAACAGTGAGCTTGCTCAGAACAAAGGAACTGTGCTTCCGACACACGGGCCATATCTAGTTCAACTCTGCTTAGGAAACTGACAAGAACAGTAGCTTCTCTTCAGTCCAATACACTGTACTTGCTGGGAACAGACGCTAGTGCTATTTCCACTGGGTATGGCAAATGGAGCGCAATAGTGACTCTTCTTACCAGAAAACAACTCTTGCTCATAGGACCAGATACTGCATGTGATTCAACTCCATTTCTGACTGGGAAACAAATACTAGCTCGCCTTACAAGAAACACACTTTGCTTTTGAGAAAAGAGAACTCTTCTAATCTCCTGTGTTTCCTATAGGGCCAGAAGAGTGAGCTTGCTCAGAACATAGGAACTGTGCTTCCGACACACGGGCCATATCTAGTTCAACTCTGCTTAGGAAACTGACAAGAACAGTAGCTTCTCTTCAGTCCAATACACTGTACTTGCTGGGAACAGACGCTAGTGCTATTTGCACTGTGTATGGCAAATGGAGCGCAATAGTGACTCTTCTTACCAGAAAACAACTCTTGCTCGTAGGACCAGAAACTACATGGGATTCAACTCCATTTCGGACTGGGAAACAAATACTAGCTCGCCTTACAAGAAACACCCAGAGAACTACAATGACTTCCTAAACTGACCATGGTTATAAGCCTCTGTGTTCTATGGTTTCCATTTTTGCTATATCAAACATTAATATTTTCTCCTCTGTATTAATCCTTCTCTCAAATAATACTAGGTTTTGTCATACTTGGAAAAAACATTTTTTTTTTAATTTTTATTTTGCAATACAATTCAGTTCTACATATCCCCCCGCCCGCCCCCCATTCCCATCCCCTCCAGGGCAAAGCCTTCCCCGCAGACTGAGATCAGCCTGGTAGACTCAGTCAAGGTAGGTCCAGTCCCCTCCTCCCAGGCCGAGCTAAGCGACCCTGCATAGGCCCCAGGTTTCAAACAGCCGACTCATGCAATGAGCACAGGACCCGGTCCTACTGCCTGGATGCCTCCCAAACAGATCAGGCCAATCAACTGTCTCACCCACTCAGAGGGCCTGATCCAGTTGGTGACCCCTCAGCCATTGGTTCATATTTCATGTGTTTCCGTTCGTTTGGCTATTTGTCTCTGTGCTTTATCCAACCTTGGTCTCAACAATTCTCGCTCATATAACCCCTCCTCATTCTCGCTAATTGGACTCCCAGAGATCCACCCGGGGCCTAGTCATGGATCTCTGCATCCAGATCCCTCAGTAGTTGGATGAGGTTTCTAGCATGACAATTAGGGTGTTTGGCCATCCCATCACCAGAGTAGGTCAGTTCGGGCTGTCTCTCGACCATTGCCAGCAGTCTGTTGTGGGGGTATCTTTGTGGATTTCTGTGGGCCTCTCTAGCACTTTGCTTCTTCCTATTCTCATGTGGTCTTCATTTACCATGGTCTCCTATTCCTTGTTCTCCCTCTCTGTTGTTGATCCAGCTGGGATCTCCCGCTCCCCCAAGCTCTCTTTCCCTCAACCCTCGCCCTTCACTACCCCCACTCATGTCCATGCTGTTCATGTAGATCTCATTCCATTTCTCTGTCATTGGGCGATCTCAAAGAAGAGTTAATACCAATACTCTCTGAATTGTTCCACACAATAGAAACAGAAGGAACATTACCAAACTCCTTCTATGAGGCTACAATTACCCTGATTCCTAAACCAAACAAGGATACAACAAGGAAAGGGAACTACAGACCGATCTCCCTCATGAACATTGATGCAAAACTACTCAATAAAATACTGGCAAACAGACTCCAAGAACACATCAAAACAATTATCTACCATGATCAAGTAGGATTCATTCCAGGGATGCAAGGATGATTCAACATACGAAAGTCTGTCAATGTAATACGCCATATAAACAAACTCAAAGAAAAAAACCACATGATCATCTCACTAGATGCTGAAAAGGCATTTGACAAAATCCAACACCCCTTCATGATAAAGGTCTTGGAGCGATCAGGAATACAGGGAACATACCTAAACATAATAAAGGCAATTTACAGCAAGCCAACAGCCAACATCAAATTAAATGGAGAGAAACTCAAAGCAATTCCACTAAAGTCAGGAACGAGGCAAGGCTGTCCGCTCTCCCCATACTTATTCAATATAGTACTTGAAGTTCTAGCCAGAGCAATAAGACAACATAAGGAGATTAAGGGGATACAAATTGGAAAGGAAGAAGTCAAGCTTTCCCTATTGCAGATGACATGATAGTATACTTGAGCGACCCCAAAGATTCCACCAAGGAGCTGATACAGCTTATAAACACCTTCAGCAACATAGCAGGATACAAGATCAACTCAAAAAAATCAGTAGCCCTCCTATATACAATGGACAAAGAAGCGGAGAAGGAAATCAAAGATACATCACCCTTTACTATAGCCACAAATGACATAAAATACCTTGGGGTAACACTAACCAAGCAAGTGAAGGACCTATATGACAAGAACTTTAAGTCCCTGAAAAAAAGAAATTGAAGAAGATGTCAGAAAATGGAAAGATCTCCCATGCTCATGGATAGGCAAGACTAACATAGTAAAAATGGCAATCTTACCAAAAGCAATCTACAGATTCAATGCAATCCCCATCAAAATACCAACACAATTCTTCACAGACCTGGAAAGAATAATACTCAACTTCATATGGAAAAACAAAAAACCCAGGATAGCCAAAAGAATCCTGTACAATAACACAATCTCTGGAGGCATCACAATCCCTGACTTCAAACTGTACTATAGAGCTACAGTAATAAAAACAGCTTGGTACTGGCATAAAAACCGACATGTGGACCAATGGAATCGAATTGAAGACCCTGACATTAATCCGCACACCTATGAACAAATAATTTTTGACAAAGAAGCTAAAAGTGCACAATGGAAAAAAGAAAGCATCTTCAACAAATGGTGCTGGCAAAACTGGATATCTACATGTAGAAGGCTGCAAATAGATCCATATCTATCACCGTGCACAAAACTTAAGTCCAAGTGGATCAAGGACCTCAACATAAATCCAGCTACTCTGAACCTGCTAGAAGAGAAAGTAGGAAGTAGTCTTGAATGCATTGGCATAGGAGACCACTTCCTAAATAGAACACCAGTAGCACAGACACTGAGAAAAACAATCAATCAATGAGACCTCTTGAAACTGAGAAGCTTCTGTAGAGCAAAGGATACAGTCAACAAGGCAAAGCGACAGCCTACAGAATTTGAAAAGATCTTCACCAACCCTACATCTGACAGAGGACTGATATCCAGAATATATAAGGAACTCAAGAAATTAGACATCAAAATGCCCAACAGTCCAATTAAGAAATGGGCTATAGAACTAAACAGAGAATTCTCAACAGAGGAAACTCAAATGGCTGAAAGACATTTAAGTAATTGCTCAACATCCCTAATCATCAGGGAAATGCAAATCAAAACAACTCTGAGATACCACCTTACGCCTGTCAGAATGGCTAAGATCAAAAGCACTGAAGACACCTTATGCTGGAGAGGATGTGGAGCTAGGGGAACTCTCCTCCACTGCTGGTGGGAATGCAAACTTGTACAACCACTTTGGAAAAAACATTTTTAAAATATCCTGTTAAATTAGCTATTTTTAAGGCCACTTTTTCCTTTTTTTTTTTTTTTTTTTTTTTTTTGGTTTTTCGAGACAGGTTTTCTCTGTGTAGCTTTGCGCCTTTCCTGGATCTCACTCTGTAGACCAGGCTGGCCTTGAACTCACAAAGATCCTCCTGGCTCTGCCTCCCAAGTGCTAGGATTAAAGGCATGCACCACCACTGCCCGGCCACCTTTTCCTAATGGAGACATGCTTTGAAAGTTGATAATTTTCTAAAATCCCAGCCTGTAAATCTTGAGTGACTTGGTGTTGCAATCCCACTCTTCTTAGCAGCTCCACTGGATTAGACTCCAAAAGAGAGGAAGTAAAAGGTATGGACGAGTCCCTTACTGACTAGACTACCACCTCCCTGCCACCACTCACTGTTAGACAGTCCTGGGAAAGTTGTCAAATTGGGGTGAAGATTGGAGTCTTTAGATGAAAGAATTTGAAATTTCTTTAAAAAATTTTCAAGCACAATAAAAATCACACGTGGCAAGAAACTGCATCTGTTGAAAGATCAGGCGATCCATTTTCTTGAGTTGTTTCCTTCCCCTAGGAGACCTTAGCTAATACCAGACATGATCCAAATTTGTCTTTGTCAGTGAAGTAGTTGCATGTTTCTTTGACTGACTCATGGATCTGTCTGTGGCTGTAGCGCGTTTTTTCTGTACTTTAGAAAATTAGAACTTCGATGGTTCTTGTCATTCCAGATACAGTTCTAAATACCTTTTTAAAGGGCTAAGGTTAATGGTAATAACCACTGAGCACTTAAAATGTTACTCACATTTCTCTCTACAAGAACCAAATTGCAGTAGTAGTATGAAAGAATTGCACTGTAATTTTAGATGTTGTGCAGTGAAAGTTGTGTCCGAGTGTGCATTGCCTGTGTGTGCCTCCCAGGCACCTTGACTAAGCAGTGTCTCTGCCCTTCCTTCACAGATAGTAAGCTCACGTCAGAGCAATCCCTTCAAGTCCTGTTTTCATTCTAGACACCTCTTACTTTATTTACCCCATTGCTTACTGTTAATGGTGATGACAGTCTCCTATCTAAGAAAATGTCACCTCCTCAGTTCCATTGCATTATGGGAAGACACAGGCTTCAATGTGAGTGCTTCCTTACCAAGGCCCCTGTGTTCACAACCTAGAATAAATGTTTAGTGGTTGATTAATAAATGTTTTATTGATGTCTCGATTTTTTCCTTATTTCTTTTTACAGATCTGGACTTACAAAAGCCTACCAGTGGTAAGGACATGGCCCCTGTCCTGGGTGCATTCTGGGTGTTATGTGGGAAGGATTGTTACTTGTATTCCCATGAACCTGTGAGCAAATGCTAAGAACTGAACTTGAGGCTCAGAAAATTGTTTACTCCCAGCCTGTGAAAAACAGTAAAACTGATGTTTACCATTTAGTTACTACTTCCTCTATTTTAAAAAATAA
This sequence comes from Peromyscus eremicus, assembly GCF_949786415.1. NCBI lineage: Eukaryota > Metazoa > Chordata > Mammalia > Rodentia > Cricetidae > Peromyscus > Peromyscus eremicus. The sequence continues at coordinate 105,224 of NW_026734419.1, forward strand.
TGTTCACATTCTTAACGTTTGTCGTTTCCTGTAATCATCCCAACCCTTAGAGAGGTAGATACTGCTGGTATCCCTTTGTCTCCCCTCTAAACAAGAGGCCAGACATGTGAACTGACTTAACCAAGATTATAGTTAGGATGAGGCTGAGAACTCCTTCATACACCAAAATCTGTCTTTGTGCTTTTGTTCACTTGTTGAAATAAGGCATTGCTATATAGGCCCGGCAGAAGCCTTGCTCTTAGCCCATTATGCTTCAGTCTCCCTGTTTGACAGTGGGAGCTTTGATAAGTGATGTCTTAGGTATCCAAGAGCTCTAAAGCCGTCAGCTGCCTAAGAACAACCACCTGTCCAAACTCACATTCACTTCCACAAAATTGTTCTGGTTTTCTTTCCACAGACTCGTCAAGTACTTGCCAATGTAGACAGATTACTTACATGTACCAATGTAGACAGATTATTTACATGTCTACAATAGTGCTGCTTTAGGATCTTGATTTCATAATATCATTAACCATTTTGTTCTTAGGAGAAGGACATGACAAATTACACTTTGTTGCTTTGCTAACAAAGGAGATAGCTTCAGAGTTTCAAAGTTCAGCTGATGGTTTTTGACTGCCTGGTAGTTCCCAGCAATATCCCTAAGTATCTTGATCTCTCTTCGTTTCTTGGTTTTCATGATTATAAAATGAAATGATAATATCTATTTCACAGTTATTGTATGAAATAAAAAGGTACATTGTATTTTCATTGAGTGGAAGCAGTTCAGTAAATGTTAGTTTCTACACCCTTTTTCTTCTTTTCTTCTAAGTATTGCTATTTAGTAGGTAAATCTATTGAGCCAATTATACTATATTCCCCTCTGATTCTATCAGCTAGTATTCATAACATTCATTTGCTTAAATAACAGTAAATTTTATATGTTGCTTAAGTAAGTATGATATTTATTAAAACATGGCTATATTTTCTTTTTTTTAATATTTTAACTTTGCTTTTTGGGAGGAAGAAGAGGACTCACATGCCACAGCAAGAATGTGGGAGTCAAAGGACAGCCCTTGGGAGTTGGTTCTCTCCCTCTACCATGTGCGTCCCAGGGTAGAACTCAGGACAACAGGCTTAACTACACGCAACTGTACCAGCTGAGTCATCTCTCCAGCTCCTAGACTAGTTTTCTAACTAAACCTTTAATGCACATAGGATCTTCAAATAGAAATATTTATGACTTGAATCCTCTTCAGGAGTAGGCATAGCATGTAAAGGTGAAAGGAGCTTAGAAAGTTTTGCACCCAGGATCTCTATGAAATTTCCTCTGGCCAGGCGGTGGTGGCGCACACCTTTAATCCCAGCACTCGGGAGGCAGAGCCAGGTGGATCTCTGTGAGTTTGAGGCCAGCCTGGACTACCAAGTGAGTTCTAGGAAAGGCACAAAGCTACACAAAGAAACCCTGTCTCAAAAAAGAAAGAAAGAAAGAAAGAAAGAAAGAAAGAAAGAAAGAAAGAAAGAAAGAAAAAGAAAGTTCCTCTGGACTTTGAGAATCCAGGTGTCTGAGAGTGAACTCACTTCCTATTTCTGCTGCCACATGCAAATCAAATCAGTAGCCAGTTCCAGATATTTTCTGGCATCTTTACTACACTTGCTTGCCCTAGAATCAAAATACAGATTTGAAGCATAGCATGGTAGTAAACTGTGATCCCAGCACTTGGGAGGCAAAGGCAGGAGGATTTCTGGGAGTTTGAGGCCAGCCTGGTCTACAGAGTGAGTTCCAGGCCAACTGGGATTACATAGTAACACCCTATCTCCCCCCACCTACACACACACACACACACACACACACACACACACACACACACACACACACACAAATATACCCTCTTTTTTTGTTAAAAGTAAATTTTTGTTTCCTTTTTGCAAATTCAGGCAAAACCTAGTAAGCTGAATCATCCTGCTAATTCAGCTTACAACATTCATACCAGTGTTTTGACATTGGTACATAAGAAATTTATCTGTATGAAACCCATTTCTGAACCTCTGCAGCCAACTTTGGTCCTGCAGGTATTCATGACACCTGATTTGAGGTGCCTTCATCTCAGATTGAACCTAAAGTGAATTCCACCATCAAAACTACACTTACCAAGACTGTGTTTACTCCATTTATCCATTAAATTTTTGCTAATCATTTCTTACTAATCACCATGTTGATCTCACTTGGACACAGCTCATCCAGTTGCTATTTATCTTTTATTAGAATCTTTACTGTAAAGTGTCAACGTGTTAGCACTAGAACAGAGGAAACAGTTGCTAGGTAGTCTTTATGCTTGAAGAGCCAAACAGCTACTAGCTGTGGTGCTTTGAAGGCTTACTGTGGGGCTGATTGCACAAATTATTTGAGCAATTATGAATTTGCTTTAATTTATATCTATGACTCGAGAATTTTCAAGCTAGGAACAGTGAGGTAGGTCAGTGGGTAAAAGTACTTGCCACCAAGTCTGACAACTTTAGTGTGATCGCTATGGTAGAAGGAGAGATATGACTTCTAAAAGTTGTCCTCTGACCTCTGCACAAGTGTCATGGCCTGCATGCATACATGTATGCACACACACACACACACACACACACACACACAAATAGATGTAATAAAAAAATAAGTTAAAAGAAATTCCCAGTCAAATGATGTAATAAGACTATTGGCAGGGCCATCCTTTTCCTTTCCTCTTAAAATAACTTTATTCTATGCTAGTTGGTTGGAATCTGAGTTTCAATCATAGCTATACCTTTTTTAACCATGAAGTCTTAAGTAGGAGTAGAACAAGCATGGTAAGTGGCCTCCACATGTACTCACACAAGCACATGTACATAGATATACACACAAACAACATCAACAACAAATTCTTCACTCCTCTCTGTGTATTGAATAATATGATTTGAGTGAGGAGGAAAATACTGCCATTAACATATCAAAAAATAGAAGAGAGGTATGTTTTCTAGTACTTGGGAGGCAGAGGCAGGCAAAGCTCTGTGAGTTTGAGGCCAGCCTGGTCTACAGAGCAAGACTACACAGAGAAACCTTGTCAAGGGGGTGAAGAAAAAAAAACTAGTATAATATAAGATAATAAGGGCTGGAGAGATGGCTCAGTGGTTAGGAGCACTGGCTGTTATTCCAGAGAACCTGGGTTCAATTCCCAGCACCCACATGGCAGCTCACAGTGGTCTATAACTGTAGTTCCAGGGGATCTGACACCCTCACACAGACATATATGCAAGTGAAACACCAATTCCCGTGAGAGAGAGAGAGAGAGAGAGAGAGAGAGAGAGAGAGAGAGAGAAGACAGAGAAAATATATCATTGAGTTAGGAAGTGAAAAGAAAAAAGAAAGCTGGTATAAAAAGTGTCTCGAGGCAAGTTTTCTGTACATGAATGATGCATAAGTAACTTGAAAAGAGAAAAGGTCAAGTGACGAAAGCCCACAACAGAATCCACTGCTGCTTGTTTGGGTATCCTTGGATAGCTAGAGCTCTCTAACTTCTCTATTTTCATGGTCTCTGTGGAATGAGAAGATGGGTGTGCTCTACCACAGTGACATAAACAACAAATGACTGTGAAATACTTGTAAGATACCAAGTTCCTGTTATAACATTTGACCTCATATAGTGTTTATAAGTAATGATTCTTTGGTTTTAAAAACAGGTACCTGGACCTTCGTCGGTTTGGATCTGTGCCACATGGAGGCTTTGGGATGGGATTCGAACACTACTTACAATGCATCCTAGGAGTTGACAATATCAAAGATGTTATCCCTTTTCCAAGATTTACTCATTCGTGTCTTTTGTAGCTGAAAGACTGTTTAAGGAAAGAACTGTGTGGCGAAGACTCTGCACATGTAGAAGACTGGTGCTTGCATTTTAGACATGTGTATTTCAGTGCACAGTTCTTGTGCTGTGAGGTTTAATAGATGAAAATAGAAATGGTTTTGATTTTCTTAAAAAGTCAAAGGCTTTTCGTGGACAAATAAACTCCCCCAAGAAGAAATACTCAGAGCAACTGGACTTTCAAGTCTGTTACCTCAATTAAGGGAAATAAAGTAACTGGGCCTCTTGTCCAGCTGCGGGAGAAGCTGGTCCAGGGGAATATCTTGAGCCTGGGTGGCATCTCAAAAAAGAAGAGAGGAAGACACTGAAGTGTAGGGCCTCCAAGTTCCTCTCGGACCCCAAGACAGTGGGGATGTCTCACCTTGCTGTCTTTCATCGGAAGCTCACTTCCCTTTGTATTTCTTTAAAGCAACCAGTGGCCAAAAGTAAGATGCTGCTGCCTCTCTCCTCCCTTGCCATTTAAGCTGCAGTAAATGCCAATCTTGTTCCCAGTGCTTTACTCAACTTTATTCAAGAAAATATTGCTTTTCGGGGTCTGAATGGATTAATGAAGTTGCTGTTCTGAATTGTAACATTCTTCATTAGCAGTGGAAAAAAATCACATTTAATAACTATTGATCTTTAGTGATAAAAGTTAAGGAGAGATCATTAATTTAAACTCTTCAGTCACTCTTCTAGTTCATTTATATTATATATTTATAAATACTGTAATAGTCCATAAAAGTTTTTTTTCATTGGTACCTATGAAAGAAGTTATTTTTAAATTCCTCTCGTTCCTTTCCCAATGAAATTAGGAAGAAAGGTATCCTTTAATCCAAGATGGGGATGCAAATGTGGTCAAACTTATGCAATGGGAAATTCTGGAACCTGGTGTGACCTGTAAAATGAAACAAGTGCCGGTTTGGGAGCTCAAGATCTGACAGTTCCTACTTTGGACAAAGCCACTTATTAGTGTAAACTGGAGCATCATTTTCTTCAGAGCTGTTACAGTAATTGAGCATACTTTAATTTGTGTGTGTGTTTAAAAGTATGCTTGGACTGGAAATGTAGTTCCGTGTTAGAGCATTTGCTCGCATGCTTTGGGCTCTGGGTTTGATCTGAGCTGAGAGTGGGGTATGGGTGTCTCACACTTCTACAGATGATTGTGTCAGTGCTTTAGCCTGCACTGGGTTTCACTTACATGGACCTATTATTGGTCGTATACTCAGTAGAATTTATGTGTGTCAAATAACTAAAAGAGGAAATGCATTCCTAAAGTAATTAATTTTTAAAGTTTCATTAGATAGCTCTCAGGTTAATTATTTTTTAAATTTAATTGTAGGTATATGGTTGTTTTGTCTGCGTGTATGTATGTGCACCAGTTGCATGCCTGGTGCTGACAGAGGCCAAAGGGGGACATCAGATCCCCTGGAATTTGGAGTTAGAGATTGTGAGCTGCTGTGTGGGTGCTGAGACTAGAACCCTGGTCCTCTGGAAGAGCAGCCAGTGCTCTTAACTGCTGAGCCATCTCTCCAGCCCCTGTTGAGTTTATTATCCTTTGGGGGTTAGGGAGTAACACAGTCTGTCTGTGTAGCCCTGGCTGTCCTGGAACTTACTAAGCAGAGCAAACTGGCCTTGACCCCAGAGGTGCACCATGAAACCTGGCCCTCTCTTAGGCTAGTTCTTAACCAGTTTGTTTATGTTCCTTATTTTAACCTAATTCAAAAGAACAGCTGAAAAGAATGAACTTCAGACCCTCATTGTTAAAAGACACCTAAGAGGTTGACAGGGTTGACCTACCTAATTCAGACAACACCTCTGTACCTGGGCCATCTGCTTTTTTCTTGTAAAGATGCTCATTCCATGGCTGAATCTCTCTAATCAGAATGCTTGCTAAGCTAAAATCCCAGCTCCAGTCTACTTCCCTGGGACTTTAAGCCCTGGGTTTGCATACTAAGTTTAGGAACGTTTAAGAGGGATAATTAGGACTTTGATAAGACTTGCTGTAGCTGTGATTAGAAAGGGAAGTCCATTTGTGTATTAAAAGAATACTGTTTGAGCTTCTTTTGTATGCCAGTACTGTGCTAGGTGCTGAACAGCTGTGAATGAAGCAGAAGTGACACTTCATGGAATTTATAATCTATTGGAAAAGGCACATAATAAGAAGTAAATGTATTATTTCAAAAGTGATGTAAGATAGGAAGCTGTGTAAAGGATAATAAGCTTCCTAGAAAAGTCACCTTTGGAAAACAGTGATACTTAACTTTACACTTGGATGACTAAAGGGAGAGAAGATTTATTTTTAAATTATTACAGTTATTTATTTGTGGGGACAGGGTGTGCATGTCATAGTGCAAGTGTCGGGGGCAGAAAACAACTTTCCAGAGTCTGTTCTCAGCCCTAGCAGTTCCAAAGCCACTAGGAATCATGCCTCTCGTGATTTTTCAAGAAACTCTAATCTTGACCCCACAACAGCCATGATGGAAAGAGTACTGGGTTAGAAGTTCCATGTTCCAGTCTTTGCATCAGTTTATCTGAGGAGTCTCAGGCAAGCAAAGTCATCTGTGTGGTTTGCAGTTATTTCATCAGCAAAATTCACTTTGCAGTAGATAAACTGAGGACCCTTCTGTTCCTCAGTCTGTGTTGGACATAGTCACTAAGAACTGTTTAATCTTTAGATCATTCACAGTGCCTCGTACACACTGAGTTTCTGAAGGTGAAGTCAGGGAATTGACAGTTGAACATAGATTTCAGCATGTTCCGTGTGTGATGTGGGGCCGAAAGATTTTAGGACATCAAATGTATATTGTTTTGTGCCTTTTGCCAAGACCTTCAGCAAAGTCTTTCCAAAACTTCATACTTGACCCTTCTTTTCTTGACTGTTGTTCACACAGTGAGAGTCTGGTTGGAGCCAAACACTTGTCACATGCCTAGAGATTTCCATCTTTGACCCAGTACTTGTGTTTTTCCAATAGTTGGACAAAAACAAATACTGGTGTCAGGTGATGATATTGTTTTTGAAAAGTGATGAAAATAACAAAACAAAACTGGCTTTCAGGTAATATAACAGGGAACAACTTAAAATATCCACTTGTCAGCTAACATATAAATAACTGTATATGTCTGCATATAGAAAATAAATGCATGATTTTAGCATTAATAGAACAAATAATCCAGTCAATCGGTGGGCAAATTCATTGAACAGACAATTCTCAAAAGAAGTATAAGTTTTAAAAAAGAAGAAAGACAAATGACCAATAAATACAAAAAAACTGCTCAACATCCTTAGCTATAAAGGAGATGAAAATCAAAAGTGCATTGAGAATCCATTTCACCCATCAGAATGGCCGTCATCAAGAAAATAACAAATGCTGGTGAGGATATAGAGAAAAGAATCCTTTATACACTGCTGGTAGGAATGTAAGTTCAGCCACCATGGAAATCAATTTGGGGATTCCTTTTTTTAAAAGGCAACTAAAAATAAAACCACCATATGGTCCCGCTGTACAACTGGATATATACCAAAAGGAATCAGAAGCAGCGCTCCACAGAGATACATCACACCCATCCTTACTGTTGCACTATTCACAGTAGCCAAAATACAGACCAGCCTAGGTGTCTGTGAACAAGGAAAATGTGATTTATGTGCACAGTGGGGTATTCCATCCACCTTAAACAGACAAAATTAGGTCATTTGCAGGAAAATGGGGAGGATTAGAGATCCTGTTAAGCAAAATAAGCCTAACTCAGGCAAATACCACATTTTCTTTCCTGTAGAATATAGATTTCTGTTTGTTTTGAAACAGGCTCTCACTGTGTGACCCTGGCTGGCCTAGAACTCAATTTGTAGACCAGCTCTGGGATTATGCCCTTCTAGATTTATATATAAAAAACAATAGTAGGGGGACCTATTTAAGAGGAAAGGAACCAGTGGGAAGGAACAGAAAAGAGGGTAAAGAGAGATATAAATGTGATCTAAATAAATTGTATACATGTATGAAAATGTCATGATGAAGCGCAGCAATTTAAAAGCTCACTATGCCTCAGTTAACCTGAGTATGTGTGTAAAAGGGGTCTGTGGTAGTTTGACTGAGAATGGCTCCCATAGACTCACTTATTTCAGTTGGTAGAACTGTTTTGGAAGGGATCAAGAGGTGTGGCCTTGTTGGAGGAGGTGTGTCATGGAAAGTGAGCTTTAAGGCTTCAAAATCCCACTCCAGGCTCAGTCTCTGCCTCCAAACCTGCAGATAAGATGTAAGTTCTGAGCTGCTGCTCCAGTGCCTGCCTGCTGCCATACTCCTAACCGTGAAGGTCATGGACTCACCCTCTGAAACTGTAAGCAAGCCCCCAGTTAAATGTTTCCTTACTTGATCATGGTGTCTCTTCACAGCAAAAGAAAAGTTAACTCAGACAGAGTCTCACTATGTTACTAAGGCTGGCCTAAAAATACAGATCCTCTCCTTTAGCCTCCTGTAACACAGCCCAGGAGGCCAGCTCCCAGAACTGCTCCAGGGTAATGAACAAAGGACCTCAGAGTAGTGGGACTTTAGGAGACCTTTTATCTGAGGGAGGGTATTTAGAAATAAGTTTCTATCTATCTGACAGGTAAATAAGGAAATACTTTCTGATGGTAACCTCTTTTATTTTGTCTTAAAACATGTCCCCCCATGGGAGAACTTACCCTGTTGAAGAAGGGGGAAAGGGGAGAAGGGGTAAGGGGGTAGCAGGAGGAGGGATGAGAGGTGGATCTGTGGTTGGTATGTAAAATGAATAAAGATAAATAAATGTATATATATACATAAATAATAAAGGATCTTCTCTCTGAAAATCTCTGTCTCCACATAGTTACATTCCACATTGTTACATTCTCCACACAGCCACATATCTCTTTTGCAGTTACATCGATTTTTTTTTCCTTCTTGGTTTTGTTGTTGTTGTGGTGGTGGTGGTTTTGAGACAGGGCTTCTCTGAGTAGTTTTGGTGCCTGACTTGGATCTTGCCCTGTAGACCAGGCTGGCCTCAAACTCACAGAGATCCACCTGGCTCTGCCTCCCACATGCTTGAGATTAAAGGCATGCACCACCACCGCCCAGCACATCGCTTTTCTATACAGCTTCATTTTCCATGTCTCCACACAGTTACAAATCTCCACACAGCCACAGCTATACCTATCATTTACATAGCTCTTTCACCATATCGTCACATGTCTTCCCTCACATACATCTCCTACATACATATTTCTTCTCTATACAACTACATTTTCTATGTCTTCCCACCCACTCAGCTACATTTCTCTTTTAGCACGCGCGCGCGCACGCGCGCGCGCACACACACACACACACACACACACACACACTCATTCATTGCACAGCTCTTTCCACAGTTCCTTCACATCGCTCACTGGCTCCTCCCACAGTCAAACTCTGCACACACATGAGTTACATTTTTAGGGTCACAAAGAATTTCTTGAGTAAACAATCAGAGACAGAGCCAAACTCATACATGTAAGGAATCACACGGTTTCTCTCAGGCTAGGAAGGTCACATTGACTGGCCTGTGAGTAACAATTGGCCATGCATGTAGCCTGAGTGGTTAGCATTCCCAGAGAGAGAATAACATTGAAATTCAGGACTTAACAATAACAGTTGGCTGAACTTTGAGTGGTTGTGGTGCATGCAGAAAGAGAATTACTGCAGGGGGTTATGTCTACCAAAGTTGCTTCAAGTCTGACCTTGATTCATCAATAAACACCTGGAACTTAGTGTTTGTGTATTCTCTTCAGGGGCAGCTAGTCTGTTTTGAATTAGTTCTGAAGTCTAAAATTAGCTGTCTCTGAGAATACTGTTGCTTTCCAGTGTCATTTATGAAAAAATATTCTAGTATCAGAATTATACAGCTTAAGCAGAAATCATCTTCCTGACCATCCACAGCCATAAGTGTGCTCAAAGATGTAAAACACACTACCAATGGGCTGTGGAAGGAACTCCACAGCTGTTCTTTTTAGGGAGGTAAGAGGTGGCACATGAGAAAGTTACAGACAGAGAACAACCAGTTTCCACAGCCAGTGACCCCACAGACTTTGCCTAATGGGGCTCCCCAACAGAGTTATTCATCTGGTGGGTTGACCTGTTAAATACTAGTTGTCACCTGCTGTATACTCCCATGGCCCTTGGCACTTCTGAGTGCTGGGATTTACAGGCATGCACATAAAGCAACACCTAGCACTATACCAGTAATTTTTAATGAAAAAAGTATAGTTTAATAGCATAGAATTACACTACATAGTATCTCCCCATCTTTCTGATGAAGGAGGGTAGTTTTGGATTCTCAGAGCTGCACTTACAGAGATTTGTGTGTGTGTGTGTGTGTGTGTGTGTGTGTGTGTGTGTGTGTTGTGTGTTGTGTGTGTGGGGAGGAGGGTGGTGGGGAACCTCTGGTACTCATGATTGGGCAAATACTCCTAACTGCTGAGACATCTCTCTAGCCCCATAGAAGTATTCTTACAATGTTTTATGTATTAAAAGGTTGATTTAAGTTGTTAGATTTTTCTTGAAAGACTAATTTCCAATGAGAAAGAAATGAGATTCTATTTCTCCAGCATTTTTAAGTATTGCCTCTAAATGATAACCTCAGCAATTCAAGAGTATATTCTTTGGGGGTTTGGGGTTTGTTGTTTGTTTGGTTGGTTGGTTGTTGTTCTTGTTTGTTTTTCATGACAGAGTTTCCTTGTGTAGCCCTGGCTGTCCTGAAACACACTCTGTAGACCTGGCTGGTCTCAAACTCACAGAGATCCACCTGCCTCTGCCTCCTGAGTGCTGGGATAGGATTAAAGGTGTGAGCACCACCGCCTAGCTTATATTTTCTTTATCAGTAGTTCCCATTGTCGTTTCAAAGTTTGGAATTTCCCTGTTACTATCTTCTGGGCTGGCAGCAGTTGTCAGGGTTTTGATCTGAGGAGAACGTAATTGTGTGAGGAATCCATTCTAGATCTCTACTCTCACCGTTTGACCTGTCCCAGAGACTGCATAACTGTCACAAGTCAGCAAGGAGCTAGTTGACTGTGTCCAGTCTCTGACAGAAGCTTCCCTTTACAATTCCAGTGTTTTCCATTCATCTTCTGTATAAACTGAATCTAGACATTCAAGCATGACTGAACAGGCGTCGAAGATTCATGGAGTAACTCTACCCATCTTTAAACTTCTTGCTTCAGATAATTGTAGATGAAAGATGTTCATTTGGATTACATTGCTATTTATTCATATATTTGTTTTAATAAGTGGATGAAGTAACATAAAAACACAGTTGAAAGACTGATTTAATTGGTAAATGTGTGGGGGTATTTTGGCTTCTGATCAATATTTGTATTCAGTCTGCAATCTAAGCTATGTATAATTACAAAGAAAACAGGTGAGATTAATATCCAGTTGTAACTTCTTCCCCTTTTACATGGCAAATTAAGAATTAGGAAAAGCACTAAGAAATGAGCAAAAAGCATCCTCGATTACCCTGTGTTAACATGAGTTAGTAAAACTTCCATGAGTAACATTTTCTCAGGTCATGGTCCACACTGCCTCCTGGAAGCTGGACATTCTCTGGTAGCCAGGAACCCTGGAATCCCTTATCAGTTATGGTTCCAAAGAACTCTTATTTAGAGTTCTATTTGGAGTCTAGTGAATTTACAGCTTTTATTAGCATGTGGAGTAGATTCTGGAAGCCTTTATAGAAAGGCTGCCAGGTGCTTCCTAAACTGACGTTCAGGCAAACTCTTCAGTAACTTTTTCCTAAAGCCTTAAGTCTGTGTATTTGTTGTTAGTTTTATGACTATCATTTGGACACTGGTTTACAGTTTCTAAAATGTTTTCATGTGTCTTATTTTCTTAATTCATAAAACAGTATATTATAAACTGTGCTCTCGTATCAGAGTGGTCTTGAAATTTATTTGGTTAAATAAAAGATAGCTTAGTTAAGAGAGAGAAACTACAAATAAAGCTCTCAGCCTTCAAAGAAACTAAAACCAGAACTTCCTAGTAACCAAAGAATGTTGCATCTTAAACCCCAGCATGTTGTAAAACACAACTTTGACCTCTTAATTTCCCTGTTCTACACAGGGAGAAGGGAATTAAAATTGAAAAGAAACACAATTGAGTTTAAATACATTCTAATAAAAAGAAACTGGAAATGGGGCAAAGGACACTAGGCTAAGCAGTTTTCTTTAGCTTACTATACTTCAATTAACCTCAGGGTGGATGGATGATGGATACAGGTCACAATGTGTAGCCTAGGCTAGCTTCAAAGCTATGGTCCTCTTCCTTCAGCCTCCCAAGTGCTGGGATTACAGGCATGTACCACTAGGCTTTGCTTCACCTTTATTTCCTTCCTTCCTGATAGGGCCTTATGTAGCCCAGGCTGGCCTGGTACTCATATGTACCTAAAGATGGCCTTGAGCTCCTAGTCCTCCTACCTCCCGCCCAAGTGCTAGGATTACAGGTTTGCACTACCATGCCAGGCTTTTGTAGTCCTGGGAGTCAAATCCAGGCTTCCTTTCATGTTAGACAAGCACTCAACCAACTGAGGTCCATCTCTAGCCAGCCTCAATTCTTAAATGAGTTTATAATCATATTTTCCCTGTTTTCTTCTTTGGATTACCTTAAAATGTACATAGAACTTGGTTGAGAATTACTGATACTCTCCCAAAGTGTTGGACATTTGTTATTTGAAAAATACTCCTCTGATAATAGAAACAGCAGTTTGTTGGTTTGGCTTGGCTTTTTTTTTAACTATAAGTACACAGCACTTAGTGCATTTGTATTTGGCAGTACTTGGGCTATTACAACTATGGCTGACTCAACCTGTCCATATGCTGGCCCAACAAGAAATGCTGGTTTTCTGTTTTTGTTAGGATACTAATTTCAAAACAAAACAAAACAAAAATATATCATATCCTATTTCCCAGCCAACATATATAAACTATCTTCTCTGTATTCCCTAAATTCTTGGTAATTTGCCAACTACCCTTGTAAGTAGTTCAGTTAATAGCAACCCACTACCTTGATTCTACTCTCCTAGAAAGGAGATTGGATGGGTTGCTTCCTGTTTTGTTTGTTTGATTCGTTGATTGCAGTATTGGCAATTGAACCCAGGACCTCACACATGCTCACCAGACATTCACCCACTTGCTACACTAGCCTGAACTCACCACCTTAAGAGAACTTTTTCTATCCTCAGAATTATTAGAAACTAAACTTGTGTGTACTTCATTACTATGGGAAATGCAGTGACACTCTTGCTTCTCTCAAGCCTTCTCTTCTCCAATACAGAGCTCAGATGGACAAGGTGGTATCCCCCTTCAGGTCACTCCTCATAAGTGTCCTTCAAATGTGGCTCTTTGGAAACTAAAAGCTTCCCTCCACTGTTTACTCAGGGGCTCCCAAAGTGTGTAAGTGTGTGTCCTGTGATGACATTTTTTTTTGGTTTTTCGAGACAGGGTTTCTCTGTGTAGTTTTGGTGCCTGTCCTGGATCTTGCTCTGTAGACCAGGCTGGCCTCGAACTCACAGAGATCCACCTGGCTCTGCCTCCTGAGTGCTGAGATTAAGCCTGGCTTAATGATGACATTCTTGGTATGAGAACTTTGAGGTCACCTGTGCATCACTGTCTACCTATAGCCTGTGGTGGGTGCTATGTCTCCTGTAAATACTACTAAAGAATCTTGACTACACTTTGAGAGGAAGCCGAAGCAATTCCAGTCTCCTTCACTTTTGGATGACAAATATAGCCAGCCATAGGTCATTTACCCACAGCATGAGACAGAGTTGAAACACACCACATTATTCCACTGAAGATTACCACTAATACATAGCATTTTCTTTGTAGTACCTTAAAAGATAAGACCTGAGTCAGGTGGTGGTGGCACATGCCTTTAATTCCAGCACTCAGGAGGCAGAGGCAGGTGGATCTCTGTGAGTTCAAGGCCAGCCTGGTCTAAAACATGAGTTCCAGGACAGCCAGGACTGTTACACAGAAAAAAACCTGTCTCAAAAAATAAAAGGCAAGACCTGGTTTCCATACAGTTAGCATATGTCTGGTCAGTGATCTCTGTAAATGTAATTACTACCTGCTGTATTCTGAATTACAGGATCTTGTACTGGGAAACGGATGGGTTAAATTTCCCGCCAGAACATTTTCTGAGTATTTGGTGCCAAGGAAATGGTCCTAGTTGTAGAAGACCCTAGTTTAAGTCCATTTTTTTTCTGGCTGTGTTACCCTCAGCTTGTTATTTAATCTGAAGTCTACAAGCTACCTACAAAGTAAGAGTACAACTCCTATAGTGTTGGGAGAACAGTGAGATTATATGGCAGGCTTTCATAAGTTGAAAGCACCACCCAAATGTAAGGTCCCTTAATGGAAACTCTTTCAAAATTAAAAATAAAAGCATACCTATATTAACTAACGTGTGTGTGTGTGTGTGTGTGTGTGTGTGTGTGTGTATTACATATTATATATTCATGTCAAATCAAGTTTTATACCTAGTAAGGTTATGAGGAAATACATTGAAAATTTTGAACGTTAGGTTTTGATTCATGGGTAAATGTTGTATACATGAAAGGCAGAATCAGTTATTTCAGGGCAGTGGCTCTCTGTGGCTTTTCCTTTAAAGTCTTTCTGAGTACTCAGTTCAGGTCAATAAACTTTTATTGACCACTCATTGGGCCACACCCAGTAATGCACTCTCTGGATAGAGATAACTATGAATGCGCACTTGTAGCATGAATTCTAATTGGTCTTAATAATAAAAACCCAGAGTCAGATATAGGGGTAAATGCTGAAATATCAGAGAGACAAAGGAGCAAGCCACAGCTCCACCAACTCCTCAGCCTGAAAGGGGGTAAGCTCCTGTCTCCTCCAGCCTTGTATTCCTCCCTCTGCCCAGCCATATCACTTCCTGTCTCTGCCTCCCTAGTGCTGGGATTAAAGGCATGAGCCTCCACCGCCTGGCTCTGTTTCTCTTTTAGACTGGATCAATCTCATGTAGCCCAGGGTGGCCTTGAACTCCTGGTCTTCCTACTTCTTCCTCCCAAGTGCTAGGATTGAAGGTATGTGCCACCACTTCCTGGCCTCTATGGTTAACTAGTGGCTAGCTCCACACTCTGATCTCCAGGCAAGCTTTGTTAGAGCACAAGCAAAATATCACCACACCTGCTCATCTTGGGGACTCCCAGTTCATACAGTCTTTCTCAGAGGTTATTGTTTAAACTGATTGAGTATGTCTGGGGTAGAACAGCCCATAATTGTAATTTTCTGAAACAGTCATCTCAAGTAACTAGTGAGCAAGAGTTTAACTCTGCACTGAGAAAAGTTCAGAGGGGTTTTGAGTCTGTGTGTGTATAATAAAGGATACTGAACTATACAAATGTCCTACTCAAAGAAGGATTTGTCCTCTGTATTCTCTGTTGTTGCTGTTGTTTGAGACTTGTTCTTCCCATGCCAGCCAGGACATATAGACCAGGCCTGCTTCAAAACTCGGGGCAACCTGCCTCAGCCTCCCACTTTCTGGAATTAGAGGTATATGCAACCTTGCCTATTTGTTCCCTGGACTTTTAAGCTGATTTTTATGTACCTATGTGAAATATGGGAAAGCGAGCCTGCAGAATGATACCCCCGGGGACCCTGGCATCACAGCTTGCAATAGCTCTCACCCCACATTGCTCTTCCTCCAACACTTGTCCCATATTTCCTCCTCTCTGTGTATGTGTTTTTCTCACACTCTGGTTCCTCTTAGACTAGCAGTGCATCAGTGTCCAGGTGCTTCCCCTTCCTTTTCCATGCCAGCACCCCTAGACATGTCAACTTTATTCAAAACAACTTCTATCATTTTTCTAGGTACTAACGAGTACCAGTTAGTATTTTAAAAAGCCATAATGGGCTGTTGGTTGATTAATGACCACAAACACACCAAAACAAAACAAAACAAAACAAAAAAACATAGGATCAAAACAGAAATTGAAAGTAATATTGGAGTCTGGGAGTGTGGCTCAGTTGGTAGAGTACCTGCCTAGCATACTTGAAACTCTGGGTTCAATCTCCAACACTGCATAAACCAGGTATAGTAGTACATTCCTATAATCACATCATTTAAGAGGTAGATGCAGAGGAATGAGAAGTTCCAGGTCATCCTCAGCTACATAATGAGTTCAAGTCCAGCCTGAACTACATGAGGCTCTTTTATTTAAAAAAAAATATGTTTTTAAAAAGTAATGGGCCAAACCTGGTGGTATATGCCTGAAATCCCAGCACTCGGGAGGCTGAGGCAAGAGAATAGCTAGTTTGAGGTTTCATAGTGAGATGCTCTCAAAACAGACAAAAATCTGGAGGTTCAACTAATAGTCTGTCTTTATGATCTGTGTTTCTAAAGGTGATTTCTGTGACATCTCTCCTAGCATTGCTTCTTGAATACAATGACTTGGCAGGTGACTTCTCAAGAATGGATCTGTACTGCTTCACCATTATATCTCCAGGGCCTAACAATGTGCCATGCATATGGTATTTGGTTAATATCATCCAGCAGAAAGAAATTCAGAGGCAAACTCAGAGGGATTGGGATGAAATTGCTGAGGCTTTTCTGCTGTGGATATCGCTCTGTATAAATAAACACTGATTGGCCAGTAGCCAAACAGGAAGTATAGGTGGGACTAACAGAGAGGAGAGTTGAGGGAACAGGAAGGCAGAGAGGGAGACTGCCTGGAGCCACCGCCAGGACAAGCAAGATGTACCAATAAGCCACGAGCCATGTGGCAAAGTATATATTAATAGAAATGGGCTAAATATAAGAGTAAGAGCTAGACAATGATAGGCCTGAGCTAATGGCCAAGCAGTTTGAATAATGTAAGCGTCTGTGTGTTTATTTTATAAGTGGGCTCCGGGACTGGCGGGACTTGGTGGGACCCAGAGAGAAAAGCTCTCCAGCTACACTTTTCAGCTTATGATTTTCTCCAAGCTTACTCTAATTCTAGACAAGTTTCTTGCCTCCTGTTTAAAGCGGTTACTACTTAAATCATCTAATTCAACACATGTCCATTGGCTGCTCTGCCTGTCCATGTTGATGACTCAAAAGCGAGTTGAAATGTGAGTTGATATGTCTTCCGTCCCCACGGAGGTGGTGAATAACTTCTGATTTCATCTGAACACACCTCTTGTTGAGCAGTGCTCTGATACTGCTGCAGAGATCTGCCCACCTCTTCCTCAGAAGGATCTGGAAGTTCCAAGAAACTAGTCTTTGTTCATCTTGGTGTTCTTCTGCTGCACTTGAGGTGGTAGTTTCTCGGCAAATCCTTACTGAGAATTGGATGCCATTCACATAAATAACCATTCCTATGTAATGTATATTTGGATATAAGCATAATATTTTTATTTGAAAGAAGTGCATGCTTTTCTAAGTGGGGTTTTTTTTTGAGGTTTAAATGATAGATAACTAGACACTGAAAAAAAAACTGAGTTGCTTTTTTACACCTATTACATTTTTCAGGCCTGAGGTGGTACATTCTTATAATCCCAATATTCAGAACCCTGAGCCAGGAATATTAGCCACAAATTTGAGGAGAACCTATATAGCAAGACTCTGAAGGGTGCAGGGGAAGAAAGAGCAGGACTGGGGGTGTGGCTCAGTTGTAGAGCATTTGTTCTTGTTTCAGTTCCCAGGACCTCATAAAACCAGACATGGTGGCACATGTCTATAATCCAGAAGCCCTCAGGAGGTAGAGACAGGAAGACCAGAAGTTTACCATCATCCTTGGTTACAAGAGACTCTGTCTTTAAAGAAACCCTAAAAATAGTGGAGTTTTGTTTTTGTTTGTTTGTTTGTTTTTTCCTTTAGAATATCTACTGAGTAACAATCTGTCCTTCCAGCCTGGATTGTAGCTCTGTAATAGAGCTCCTAGCATGTTCAAGGTTCTGGGTTGAATCTCCAGCATTGCAAAAGAAATAAAAAGAAAACATTTTAAATTGGCCGTGGTATTGGACACCTTGTAATCTCAGCACTAAAGATGGTAAAGCACAGGATTGCCATGATTTCAAGGCTAGCCTGGGCAACATAGTAACAACCCAGCAAGAGAGGAACATCAAGACTATGTCTCTAAACACAAAGCCAAACAAAACACACTTCCTTTGCCCCATCTCACCCTCTCCAGTTAGCCAATGGGTTCCTAGCAAACATTGTTGAAGCCTTTGCTGAACAGATAGACACACCTACCCAGAATGGACCTGTCTCATTTAAGTGTCTCAAGGGTCAGAGAAAGAAATGACAGTGCTCACAACACACACACACACACACACACACACACACACACACACACACACACACACACACACCGTGCTCTAGCAGGTCACAGATGGGGTAGATGTTGGGGGGGCCAACACATAACCCTGGGTTGGGCCTGGGTACTCTCAGGGTTGGTCAGCCTAGCAGCTCTCCTCATCTTCACCACCAGGGTGGGCTCTCCAGGATCGCCCTGGCTAGTTCACCCTCTGCACAGATGAGCAAGGGGCGGGACCAGTTCTCCAGCTTTCTCCCTGGTTAGTACTTAGAGGGGAGGCTCTTGTTTTTTAAAGATTTATTTTTGTTTTTATTTATGTGTGTATCTGAGTGTAGGCCACACGTGTGTGGGTATATGTGGAGGCCAAGAGAGGACATCAGATTCTCTGGAGCTGGAGTTGTGAGCTGCTCAATGTGGATATTAGGTCCAATGAAAGTGCAGAAAGTACTCAACTGTTGAGCCATCTCTCCAACCCTTCTTATTTTTTTTTAAAAAAGTATTTTTATTATAATTCAATTTCTTATCAATAAATTCGCCCATTTGAGCTTAAGTAAACTTAAGATGGGTATCTGCTTTTACTGTTAAAGGAAGACAGGTTAGCTGGGAATGTAATGTTGGGGAGTGTTTGCCCAGCATGCATGAGGCTCTGGGTCACTAGACTGCGTGACTTAGAGGATTCTCTTTTCTTTCTTTCTTTTTTTTTCTTTTGGTTTTTCGAGACAGGGTTTCTCTGTGTAGCTTTGGGCCTTTCCTGGAACTCGCTTTGGAGACCAGGCTGGCCTCAAACTCACAGAGATCCACCTGCCTCTGCCTCCCGAGTGCTGGGATTAAAGGTGTGCGCCACCACCACCCGGCGAGGATTCTCTTTTCTATTTAGGTGTTTGTTGTTGTTGTTGTTGTTGATACTCACATGTTACACCAGAATTTATGTTAATCAGGAGATTGTCTAGATGAGGAATTCCTGATAAATAAGATGCTGTAAGAGGTAAGTGTCTTCTTCGCTTTTTAGGATTCTTAATATCCTAAGTCACAAGAAATAGAACAACAACAAAAACAGAACAAGTACATGAGGCTTACTTACAGAGGAGGTTGGACAGGGATCAGGTATTCTGGAACTATCCATTGGATGAAAGAGGTTTTTAAGAACCAGCATGTTGTATAGTTTTCCACAGCATCTATCTTTAAATATTCTACCTTCAGGAACTATATGTTTTGGGCTTTGTACACACATTTATCATCATCAGACAAGGTCTTGACATGTTGTCTTGGCCTGGAACTCACAGAAATCTACCTGCCTCTGCCTACTGAGTGCTAGGGTTAAAGACATGTGCCATCACACCTGGCCACCACACTCTTTCAACCCTGGTGTATGCCAGAGCGTGCCATCTCAAACAATTTAAAAAACATTTATTGAAAACAGGAATTGTTAACTGCTAAGTTCATTGATTGGATCAGAGAAATTTCAGAGGAAAATCTTGAGGTTTTTTTTCCCCTAGAACATTATGAAAATATTACATTACAATTGCTGCCAACATATTTCTAACCACTCTAGGAAAAGAAAACAACAAACGAATTTCCAGTTCTTCTGAGATATACTAGACCCTAGATATGCTTGCATGTCATTGGACTTCAACTGCTTTCCTTTTTTAGTCAATTGTGTTTAATATGCTTTATATGTCTAATCCCCGTGGAGCTGTCGGTTAGAAGGGGGCTGAGCCGGAAGCTGTTTTAATTCTGGCTTTTGTTTCAGCCACTAAATGTAATGCCGCATGATTGTTGACCCAACAGTAATCCAGTTTAAAAAAAAAAGTCTTCAGGGTTACTATATCATCAAAATTAACCCTGATTACATCAAATTATGTCGAAACAGACCACAGATGTTTGCCCTGTTGCAGCAACTGCTTGAGGGCTCATCCAGAAGATGCATCTGGGTGTCAGGAAGATATGATTGGGGTTTATTTTTGCTCCACAATACAAATGTGCGAGAGAAAACACTCTGTTCTCTCTCCAATGCTTGGCGGGAGCTGAAAACTTTGTGGCTTGTCCAGCAGTTAAAAATCATCTCCATTCCCAAAGAGAAGGGACCCAAGACCTTTTTTTTAAAGATTTTATTTATTTATTTTCTGTATATGAGTGCTCTATCTGCATGTGCACCTTTATGGTGGAAGGGGGCATCAGATCCCACTATGGATGGTTGGGAGCCACCATGTGGGAATTGAACTCAGGACCTCTGGAAGAGCAGCCAGTGCTCTCAACCACTGAGCCATCTCTCCAGCCCCGATCCAAGACCTTTTGTCTAATTTTCTGTAAGGGGAAAAACAGCGTAAGAAGGAAAGTCAAACCCATTGAACACGCTAT
This sequence comes from Peromyscus eremicus, assembly GCF_949786415.1. Classification (NCBI taxonomy): domain Eukaryota; kingdom Metazoa; phylum Chordata; class Mammalia; order Rodentia; family Cricetidae; genus Peromyscus; species Peromyscus eremicus. The sequence goes on from NW_026734419.1 coordinate 125,731, forward strand.
TGTGAACAAAAACCTGGCTAGAGAAAAGGTGGGGTTTTCCTTAGGTTGCAAGCGGTGGTGTGCTAGAGCTGGCTCGTGCCAGGTGATGAGAATGGATTGTTCAGTCGTAAACTATCTTAAAGCTGGTTGTTAAATAATATTTAAATTGTCGTAAAAAATGAAAAGTAAGTATCGGAGAAGATGTGGACAGGTTGGAACCCTGCTCATACATTGCAGGTAGATATAGCTACTATGGAAAATAATCCGGCAGTGCTTAAATAGTTGGACAGGGCACTGGAGAGAAAGCTCAGCAGATCAGAGCGCATGCTTCTCTTGCAGAGCATTAGGGTCTGTTTCCCAGCACCCACATGGTGGCTCACAAAGTTGTAACTTCGGTTCCAGGCGTCTGACACCATCTCTGGGCTCTCTAGGCTCCTGTGCACATATACTCATTCAAGAAAACAGTCAGACATATAAAATATGAAAATAAATACTTTTTAAAAGTTGAAAAGACCAGACCCGCTGGGGCTACTATTATGGTTTGGATTTGAAATGTCCCTTACAGGCTCGGGTTCTGAATGCTTATTTCCCAGCTGGTGATGGTATTTGGAAGGCTGTGGAACCTTTAAGGGGTGGGGCCTAGCTGACAAAAGTAGGTCCCTAGGGCCAGGATTTTGAAGACTATACCTGCCCCCACCCCCACCCCATTCCAGTTCCACTCTCCCTTCCTGGTTCTGTGCTGTGAAGAGTTTCTGCCACATACTCTCACTGCCATCAGCTTGCAATGCATGCCAGGTATGGTGGTGCATACCTTCAACCTCTGCAGTTGGCAGGCAGATCTCTCAGGAATTTGAGACTAGAATGCATAGCACCAAGTCTGTCAGGGCTACATAGTGAGACACTGCCTTTCTTTCCCTTTTTTTCTGTCCTAAATTGTTTATTGGATATGAATTTTACAAACATTGTGTGCATTAGCCGTAATGGTGGAGCTGGGGAGTATTTCGCCTTCTCCAGGATGCAAGGCAGCCACCAATAGTGTAGTGGGACTTGCAGCACTTTTCTAAGGCCACGGCTCTTGCAGTCCACGGAGGTCAGCCCACGCATCTCTCCGTGCTTGTGGACAGGGTGGCAGGGTTCCTTCTATTACTTTTATGGAATGAATCAATGAGGATTACCTACAAGAATTTATAGATGGAATTTTCATAAACCCAACTTCAGGACTCTCAAAGTGTCCAGCTTCAGCTCTCTCTTTCGCAACAGACTGATAGCTTCCAGCAAACCTAAGCTGGGTAACACTGTGATGGAGAGGCTTGCCATAAGTCGCGCCCTTAGAACTGGGCATTTGCAGCCACCACTTGGACACAAATCCTGTATATGACATGACCTTGTTTGGCCTTATATCCCAGCCTATGCACTTTATCTGGACAGGTGGGGCTGCTAGCCCTGTGAGGAACAGAGCGTGAGAGGTGTTGCCTGGGCAGACCCTCAGGAGGAAGCGCATCATGTCGAACTGCTTTACTTCCATAGCTCCTAGATGTATTTGTATGCACCCATCTTGGCTCACCTGATGGCTGCCACCATCATGAAAAGGAGACCCTGTCTTTAAAAGAAAGTGGTGGTGGAGTGGGGGAGGCTGGAAAGATTGCTCAGAAGCTAAGAGTATTTACTACTTTTTCAGAGGACCAGAACTTAGTCCCTACCTAGACCCCTCATGGTGGCTCAAAACCATTCATTACTCCAGCTCCAGGAGATCCAATGCCCTCTCCTCTATGGGCACCAGACACATGTGGTTCACACATATACATGCAGGCAAAACAGAAAAAAAAATCTTTAAAAACATTTAATACGTGTTCATCACAGCTTTCATAATAGCCTAAAATACAAATAACTAAAATATCTATGAGCTGATGAACAAGTAAGTAAAATTTGGTATATCCACTTAGTGGAATATAGTTCATCTGTTAAAAAAAGAATGAATTTCTGAAAAGTGTTACAACAGTGAATGTGCCTTGGACACATACAAAGTGGTCAGGCATGGTGACAAATGCTTTTAATTCCAGCACTTGGGTAGCAGAAGCAGACAAATATCCTTGTGTTTAAGACAATAGAGCTACAGGGCCAGGGCTACATAGTGAGACCCTATCTCAAAAAGAAAACTTGTTTCTTTAAGAAATGGAGTCTCAAAACACTGAGTCATGTATGTCTGCAGTTAAATAATCTTAATAACAAATGGAATATTCTGGACAGGGTGGTACACACATCTGTAATTCCGGCAGTGAAGGAAGGAGGTACTGGAGACCAAGGTTATCCTCAACTAGAGTTCAAGGCCTTGGATACATGACACCAGGTATTTTAATAAAGAGGCAGCGGGTGCATACATACTCCCCAAGCCATCATTTGCTCTTGACTTTTCGTTACACTATTATGTTAGTGCTACTTATGTTACATATCTTTAGGCTGGAAATACTAAATAATGGTGTATTAGTGTGCATCTCTTGACATTAAATTGATAGCTGAAATGGTCCATGGGTGGGTGGTGGATGAATGTTTACTGACAGATACTACAAAGCCATTTCCTCCCTACTGGAGAGCCAGTTTCTAAAACATTCCACAGCTCCTCACAAGGTTTGGACCAGTCATCCTGGGGACCTGGGAAGAAATACCTGAGGCCTTTGACTCTCCTACAAAACCAAAGAGCAGATCTATAACGCGCAGACCCACATCGTACGCAATGCAGCTTGTGTTGCGGGGCAAGTGGTTGTTTCCTTTGTAGAGGTGGGCAGAGGACTCCATAGTCCAGGCCAGCCTGGAATTTCTGCCTAAGTTAGGCCTCCAACCACAGCAGTCTTCTTCCCTTTGCTTCTTGAGTGCTGGGATTACAAGAATTGTCAACCTTCATGCCTAGCGGAAGGATTTCTGCTCATAGTCGATGGAACCACTTAAAATCAGGATGTGATTTCTCCTACTTTTCTAGTGTTGTATGGGGGGAGAAGTTTAGTGCTAGAACTGCAGGGTTGTCAGTCAAGCCAGAGTCAAGATAACCAGAAAGATTCAGTGCTTAGTCCCAGAGAGGAAGAAATCAGGCGTCGACCAGACTGGCTGGATGTGGAAACCAAAGGTGAACAGAGTCAGCTCCCTGGAGCCTCAGGGTAGAAATCAAAAGGTCAAAGGAACTGAAGAATTTGAAATTCCCCAAGAGTTACAGCTGTTAACTAGGCAAGCTCTCCAGCCCTAAGTAAGCTACACTCCCAGCTCTATAGCCATCTTCAGGGGGACAACTTCAGGATTCCCTGAATCTGCTCAGCCTTTTTGGCCTGGCCGGTGGCTGTGGTGGGATGACCCTTCTCTGGTATTCTGGGTGTTCCAGTAGTCCACAGTTCTACTTGTCATCCTTTTAAGGATGGATTCTTTTGATCTCACAACAAATATAGAATGCCCATATATTGTGTATCTGACCTCAAAAATTAAGATAGACTCCTGCCCTCAAGGAACTCGCAACTCTGGCTAAGTATTTGCAGTAAAGAAAGTGTGGTAAGCTCTAGGGAAATGGGTCTTGACATGTATTCAAGGTCTAATTTGAGCTACTTCTCTGTGGAGCAGGTAAGGAGCTGCTCTTTGTTCATAGTACTCAGTATTTTCTAGGAGATGGCGACAACTGGATTTTCAGCAGGATCTGTGGAACAGAGAGATGTTGCTTTGACCACCATGGCAAGAGAAAGGATATCTAAAGAAACACAGATGTGTATCCCTTCCTCCAGCTATCAGACTACTAAAAAATGAAGAACCACGCAATCATGGACGCACGCACGTACGCACGCACGCACGCACGCACGCACGCACGCACGCGTGCACACACACTTTCTCCAGAGTTTTCTTTCATGCTGGAGGAAAGAAAAGGCTGAAGCCCTGTGCTAGTCAGAGAAAGGACTTGCTTCCTAGGAACAGATTCCATACAGTTCTGACAATTCAGGGGACCAACTTCCAGGACAGACTGGAGCTAGGACAATGATGGGTCAGTGATAGACAGGACCACACCTTGACCAGAACTGCTTAGTTATGTATGTCTCTTGCCCTCTATTTAAACCTAAGCCTTAAGTCAGCGCTCCCCACACACAAGGATGAACTGGGGTCAGGGGCATGGGTCACTGACACTTTTTATTTCTCAATATGGCCACATTGGATAAATTTTCTTTCTCAGCTTTTCACTATTAAGTGTCTCCTTATTGGTATATAAGGACAGGTGACCGTAGCTTGCTGAGGTTGCCAGGGACTAGATCTTCAGCTTATGACTCTAATAACATTGTCACGCCCACCACTATTGATGCCATGTCCTACGAGGCTAACTGTCACAGAAGATATAGCACTGGTCTGTTGTTTGTGGTTTGTTTGTTTGGTTGATTTTTGAGACGGGGGCTCACTATGTAGCTCTGGCTATCCTGGAACGCACTCTATAGACCAGGCTGGCTTTGAACTCACAGAGATCCGCCTGCCTCTGCCTCCCAGAGTGCTGATATTAAAGGCATGTACCACCATGTCTGGTTGGTTCCGGTTATTAATAAAGGTGAAATTGGAAAACTTTTCAAAGAAGTTTATCAAACATCGACAGAGAGGAAGTACAATTAGGTCTTAGTCACAGCCTAAGCCCTCCATCCTTAGCCTCAGGTAACTAAGAGAGTAATTTAATGTGGGTAAGAAAGTTGGCTCAAAGCAACCAGGAGCACATACTGTCCCCCAAAGGTGCGTGTCCTGAAATTCAGCAGCTGAGATGGCTCATCTGCTCACACTGACTTTTTCACAGCAGCACTCAGCTCTGAAATTAACCTGTCATCTAAATTGAAGGAGAAAAAAGGCAGAAGGTCTAGGACACAGTCATCCAACCCGACTAGCGGGCCAGTCACTGACGTCAAGCCCGAAGAGAATGGTATTAATCATTCCAGCCTGGTGTGCAGTTGAGGACAGCTCTGTCCAGCTCTCCCAACCCATTCCTGGGATCTTTCCACCAGCCATGCACCTGCTGCTGGCCACAAACCCTCAACTTTGGGACAGGCACGCATGCAGGCTGCCATTGATAGCATTTAAAGCCACACTGCACCCTTTAGTAGAGTCCAGGCTTTGTGGAGGAGAAAGGAAACAAGGCATAGGTAGTGTCACCCCTATGATCCCACCCCACCCCCACCCCCAAGATGTGTATGTCTTTAATCTCCCCAAAAATGGTCATTTCCTGGGAACGTAATGAGAATATAGGATTAATGTCCCAAAGAACTCTTGGGGCTGGCTATTAATTCCTCTTAGGAAATACCAGTGGTCTTTAATCAAAAGTGCCTAAATTACAAGCTAGTGAAGCATGTCCTTACAGGGCTTAGGGGGCAGCTGTTATACCAGCTATTTCCGATAGATGGCGCCCACTTTCATGTAAATAAATCATTCATATAATTTGTCTTCCTTTTTTCCCCCCACGGAGATGGGGGGCAGGGGACACCAGAGAGAGTGGAAAGGACTTAGTAAAGGTCCAGACAGAAGCGTTCTGTCCAAGGGCTGTTTCCACACCTAGCACACTTCTGAGACTCTGAAGACAGAGCCAGAGACCCCCCCACAGCAGTCCTGCTTGCTGTGTGCAGCTCATTCTGTGCAGCCAGTGATAAGAAAGGGAGGGTGAAAGTCAGGGCAGGAGAGCTGGAGCACTACGCACGGCCCCTTTCTCTAAGCTTTGCGGAAGGATCAGGGTGTTCAGAAGACTTCCCAAAACCCATGCTCTGTAAGTGTTGTGTTTCAAGACCCTTCCTGCCTTTGATCACAAAACACCAGACTTCTGTTTGTTTCCATGAGGACTCACAAATAACAACACAGGTCTTTGTTAAACAAAAGCAACCCAAACTAACAACCGAAGAGTCTCCCAGCCTGTGTCTTGAATCCTATAATTCTCAGATAAGTATTCCTACACTCCTAGGAAAGGATCGGGCATAGGTCTGCTTGACTTTTATCACAAACCCTCGAGGCAGCCAATCCTTGCAGATTTCTCAGGCTGCAATCTTGGAGACTTGGCACCATGACTCAGACATGAATGGAGTCAGGGTTGCTCTATTTTGACTGGGAGACACTGCCTCCTGATTGATTTGGCAGACTAAGTATTTTGATATTTATGTCTCACAAAGAGTTTAAGGTCCTGGGAGCCAGAAGTTTAAAATGGCCATAATTCTACTGGTGGCTTAATCCCTAAATTAAAAAGTCAAGGACGATATGGTCCCAGATATAGCCTAAGCATTCCGGCTTCATATTCCATCCAGCAGCACACTGGCTATTTGAAGGTCAGTGAAAAAGATGAGGGCAAGGGGAGTGGTCTCTTCACCTCCCAGGGTGCCTAGCAAAGCTAAGCACGTGGTAGGGACTAGTTTTCAAAAACTGATTGAAATGGTTGAAGAATTCTCCAATCCAATCAAAATCTCCTGGACTAAAGGATGTTCAGCTATCTAAAACAACTAGCTTGGCTGCACCAAAACAGAGAAATGAATAAAATATCCAGAAACTAAGGTTCTGTGAAGGCATCGCAAGATTCTGCTTCTCCAGCTCCTCCCTCAGCTGCACAACTCCCCACTGATAAAGTGGGTTACTAAGCAACTTCCCAGAGAAACTAGAGTAGAGCTTCCTCTTAATGCTGTTTGTAAGGGTGCTTTGTGAGTTCAAAAAAGAACTCAAAGAGTTCTTTTTCCTACGCCTCCCCCTGGAGCACTGGTGTTACCGTGTGTGCTTCCTTATACTTTATCTCAACACAAGGCGGTGAAAAAGAGATCGTTATGTTCATATTTATAGATGAGAGATCTCACTGCCTAAGCAAATGAGTAGGAACTCTGAAAGTTTGTTTTTTTTAATCACAGTTTCTTATTCTTCTACACCGCCTTGCTTTTCAACTCACTATGAAATACATTGACTAATTTTTGCTTCCTCCATTCTGCAACTCTTAGAATTTCCTTTTACTGGATTCGGTTTTTCCAGAGGCAATATGGGAGAGAGCCACCTGGACTTTGTTTCCTAGCAATAAGCACACACACACACACACACACACACACACACACACACACACACACACCCTCCCCATGTTTGATCTGCAGGCATTATAGCAAACCTATCACCCTGAAAAAACAGGTGAGACGATCGCCCTCCTGGCCTTCCAACACACCTGGATTAGAAATGGCTGCATTGAGTCAGCTGTTAGACTTCAGGCTATCTGTAAAATGGGCAAAATTAATGCCTAATCGATTTGTAGGTGAGTGAACACGATCACTGTGAACAATGAATGCAAAAGCTCCCAGCACACAGTAGGTCTGTTTCCTTCTCTGGCCTAGAGCGGTGAGAGCTAACATGCAGGGAAGCAGGAAGCTCCTTTCAGCCAGAATCGGACTTACTGAAACCTGAAACTGTGGGAATGGACAGGAAACTGGAGCAGCCCTTGGATCTCTTCCCACACGACCCTAGGAGGTGGGAGTGTGTGTGTGTCGGAGGTTGGGGGGGGGGATAGGATCAGTGTTCCATCTAGGGTGGACAGTCTCTATCCTTCACTCGCCCTAGCACCAACACCAGCACCAGCCAGCAGCAGGTCTTCACGACCCCGCCTGCAGCTCAAGGCTTGGAGGGTGGGAGGGAACCAAAAACAAAAAACAAAAAAACAAACAGCCAAGATCCTGAGGGCGCACCGGCTGGCGACAGACAGCTCTCACGTCCTCCCGGCCTTCATGCCTGTAGGGTCTGAAGCCTGGATCCTTGGCCTCTGCGAGGGCTGCCCTCGGGGACCACGCGGGGCTGTGGGCGTGGCGAGCGCCCGCCTGCTGAGGCGCCCTGCTAGGGTTGGCCTTGTGTGTGTGTGTGTGTGTGTGTGTGTGTGTGTGTGTGCGCGTGTGTGCGTGTGTGTGCGCGCGCGCGGTGGTGGGCGGGCGGTATCGAGCGCGCGCAGGCAGCCGGGCCCGCGCGCCGCGCCGCCTCGTCCTCGCCCGGGGCTGCCCGGCCCCTCCCCTCCCACGCGATCAGCGCACCGGCAGCCGGCTGACCCAGCAGCCCGCGCCCGCGCCCTTGTCCGCGCGAGCCGGCGGCGGGCTCCAGTCAGCCGGCGACAGGAGCGGCGGCGGCGGCGACGACGTGGTGTGCACCGGCTGGCTGAGGAAATCGCCCCCGAGAAGAAGTTGAGTCGCTCTGTGAGTGAGGCGAGCGGGCGCGGCCCGGCGGGCGGGCGGGAGGACGAGGGGCGTCCCGCGCGGCCTCCGAGGTGGGGGCGCTGAGAGAGGCCGGGCGCGGCGGGTCGGGGCCCCCCGCGGCCTCGGAGGGGGCGAGCGGCGGGGTGCGAGCGGGGCGCCGCACACCGGTCACAGGTGCGCCGCCGAGGGGCGGGGCCCCCGCAGGTCGGGGCTGCGGCTCCGCGGCTGCTCGCCGGGAACTCCGCGCTGTGCCGAAGTTTGTAGCGGTTGTTCCGGGCGACCCGGACAGTTGACCACCCGGGGCTGAGGGGGGGACGAGTCACCCCGAGCCGAAGGGTAGGCTGAGGAGCCGCGCGGCCCCGGGGCCCACAAAGGGCGAGGCGCCGCGCCCCTCTCCGGGTCCCTTTCTCCGGCCGCCCCTCCCCGGTGGCTGGCGGCTTCCTTCCAGTCCGCGGCCGCTGCATCACCAGCAGCGTCAGCGGCATGTGCAGCGCTTGTATTAAGTGACTCATTTGTCCCCCCCCCCCCGTTCTTTCCCATTATTCCCATTATTCCGTATGTCTCTCACAGCCCCCCCCCACCCCCCCCCAACTCCCCGCGCGGTCGTCCGCTCCACGGGGTGACACTGCAATTCGGTCCGCTATAACTGGCCGGGAGTTTTGTGTTGAGCGGCCCTTGGTGTCTGGGGTCTGGAGAGATCATGGTTCTGACTTGCTAGGTGGTGCTAGACGATGGTGTTTACTGAAATTGCCGGGACAAGCTGTCCCCTCTAGGTGAGAAACTGACAATTGGGGGGGGGAGCACCCCCCTCCTCTTTGCCTAGCGAGGTCAAAGAACAAAGTGGTGCCAGGATCTGAGGTTGGGGTAGTCCGAGGAGTTTAGAAACGGAAAGTCCGTTAAAGGAGTGCAGGTTCTCCCATGGGCTCCCTCTTCACTTGCCAAGAAACGTCCTTGTTCCGCTGCCTGGGAGTGCTGGCCTCTGAGAAATCACTCCCACAGCCTGGAAGTGAGCGGTTGCTTCCAGCTGCAGTGCATCAAGGGAGCTCCCAACAGACCTGGCCCTCTGTCAGCTGCACTAGTGGCTGGCCATGGGGAACAGAAGCTTACCAGAGTTTCCTGTCTCTGCTCCCCAGATCAGAATCAAGGAACTTCTGGCCTCTGGACTGAGGAAGTGACATTCTGTTTTTTAAAGGAAGTGTTGTTGTTGGGGAGTGCAAGTGTGTCAATGAAATCAGGCTCTGACTTAGGTCATTTGTGCGGGGGTGGGGGGAAATCTCAGGATTTAGTGCATAGCTTTTGAGCACGAACAAAGATTTGACATATAGTAATATAATAGAGGTGTTTAAGCTTTAAAGCTCATATTGGGGATTTTGATGTGGATAAAATATTTTAATTACTAAGAGGGAGTTTTGTTATGTTTTTGCTTGTTGCTGTAACCCAGGCCTGTAATTTCAGCACTTGCATTTGGGAGACAGGCACGAGGATCACAGGTTCAAAACCAGCATAGTTCCAGCATTCTAGGTCAGCTTAAGCTATGTGAATTCCTGTCTCTCTTTTGAATACACATAACGCAGCCCCCCCAACCCAACAAACAACACACACACACACACACACACACACAACACACACACACACACACACACACAAGTGAACACCACCAAGATGGCTCAGTGGGTAAAAGTGCTTGTCCTTCAAGTGACATGGTGACTTAAATTTGATCCTTTGGAAAGCATATAAAGATAGAGTTCTGACTTCCATGTTGATGCTGTGATGTGTACATATACTCCCATACTCCCCCTCACACAATAATAATAATAATAATTAAGAGAATTAGGGAGCCGGGCGGTGGTGGCGCACGCCTTTAATCCCAGCACTCGGGAGGCAGAGCCAGGTGGATCTCTGTGAGTTTGAGGCCAGCCTGGGCTACCAAGTGAGTCCCAGGAAAGGCGCAAAGCTACACAGAGAAACCCTGTCTCGAAAAACCAAAAAAAAAAAAAAAAAAAAGAGAATTAGGGAAGATTTCTTTTTTTTCTTGGGGGTGTGATTGTTCATACCTGTAATCCCAGCACTTGGAAGGTAGAGGCATGAGGATCAAGAAGAGTTCAAGACCATCCTTGGCTGCATAGTAAGCTCAAGGCCAATGGAATGCAAATGACATTTGCAAGAAAATGGATGGATGCTGGGGATGCTGTGAATGTGTTGCTCTGACTGATTGATAAATAAAATGCTGATTGTCCAGTAGCCAGGCAGGAAGTATATATATAAACTTTTTCAGCCATAGAGAAGAATGAATTCATGAATTCATGTCATTTTCAGGAAAATGGATGCAGCTGAAGATAATCATATTAAGTGAATTAAATCCATCTTAGACAAATATATATGTTTTCTCTAATGTAGCTTCTAGATTTTTCTGTAGATACATAAAATTATGTATATTAATAGACATGAAAGTAAAATATTAAGGTGAACAAAGAGGACTAGTGGGAAGAGGGAGTGAAAGAAGGGAAGACAGAGGTCTGAGGGTAAATACGATTAACACACAGTATACACATGTACAAAAGCTCATTTATAAAAGTATGCACTGTCTCTTGAACTGAAATTCTGACTTTATCATCCCTTAAGAATGAACGGTTTAGATGAGAAATAAGTGTTTGAGTACTACTATTTAACAACCGTGAGACCTCAGATATCAGGCAAGGTATGGGCCTAACTATAGTTCTTACTTTATAAGATGTTCCAAAATTTAAAAAGAAAATACATGCAAAGTGCCTGCCATATGGAAAGCGCCCACATGTTACCCAGAAAGGGAGGGAAGGAAAAGGAGTGTGAAATGAGATGGCATAAATGAATATGTTGTGCAGAAAATGGAAAGCACACTTGCCAGTGACTGTTCGGTTTAAGACCTAAAGACAGGCCCTGTTCTTCTCTTCAAAGCTGCCCTTTCAGCTGCTTTCTCATTCTGACCTCTCCTCCCTTTGCGAACATGGCTACCTATCCTATCTCAAAGCAAAGTCAGACCTTATCCCAGCACTTAGTACAAAGTAGGAGGATTCAGCACTTACTTGGTACATACTAGGGGTTGGGAGTTAAAAAGTCCCAAAATGTAACCCTTTGTGTACCCTTCTTTTTCCATCACCCAAACTTACTTCTTCGGTTTTTTTTTTTTTTTTTATATTCCAGGATAAGTGCAGGAAATGGAATTCACTGCAGATACTTTAAATAGGCAAGGGTTTAACACTAGAAATTCAATGCTTACTGAATGGTCAAAGAGCTAAACCTGTGTTCTCTAGTCTAAAATCCCATGAAGGACTTCTCAGAATACCACTGGAATGATCAGGTCAACATCCTGCCAATTTCATAGCTGTGTTCTTGGGACTAGAAGCTACCAGTGATGGTGCCCCATGACATTGAGGACATGGATCACAAATCCAAAGCCGGGCTGAGTTATACCAGGAGACTGACTCAAAATCCAAAGTGAGTGGGAGTGGCAAGGAGAGGGGAGGGGTGAGCTGGGGAGCTGGCTCTGTCAGTAAAGTTTGTACAAGGATCTGAGTTTAATCCCTAGCACCCAAGTAAAACTGGGCACAGCAGTACATGCTTGTAATTCCAGCTTTTGGGAGGCAGAGAAGGAGGATTCCTGGGGCTTGCTGGGCAACCACTCTAGCAAAATCAACAAGCTCCAGGTTCAGTGGTAAACCTGTCTTTAAAAACAGGGAGTGGGGACTGGGGAGCTGTTGAAGAAGACACCTAACATTGACCTCTGGCCTTTATGCTCACACACATGCACACACACAGACATACACAAAACCACATCATAGGCTAGAAATAATTTGAAGTTGGTTATTCCTACAAGAAAGCCCTTCAAAATGCTTTCATGACAAGTGTGTGAATTATTTGCTCTTCTATTAGCACATCTTTGATATACTTGCTTATTTCTCTTACTGACGTGATCTCTAAAATATTGTTTCCTTCTTTAAGGAAATCCAAAATATTAAAATAAGTCCTCTTAAACTAGCGGTGTTGGCTCACTTCTATAATCCCCGTTCTTGAACACAAGAGGCAGGAAGATAAGAAGTTCAAGATCATCCTGAACTACATGCCAAGTTTGTCAGTGTGAACTTACTTTAGCTTCTTGTTTGAATGATGATTACTTCTGGTATCAAGGTGTGATACAACTTTAAATGAGACATTTATGTGACAATGAGGCTTTAACGCTCTATCTTCCATGAAAAGTAACAAAGACGTTCTTTGGATACTGATATTGAATAACCCCCAAGACATTATTTAAATGGAAAAAAATCAAGATGCATGTGATATACAATGGGAAACATGATCTATATTTACTGTTATACCCATTAGATATCTCAAAATGAAACACAGGAAACTGATGGCAATGATTATCTCTACAAAACAGAACAGAATGCTAGGGTTAAGGTGAGGGAAACTTGTTAATGTTTGCCATTCTATATACATCTCTTTTTTTCTTTTTGGTGGGTTTTTTTTTGAGACAAGGTCTCACTATATAACCTACGATGGCCTTGAATCCAAAATTCTCTTGTCCCATCTTCCTTAGTTCTGGGATTACAGATCTCCCACATCCTGTTCCTTATTTCTATTGATTCATTTTTAAAAAGATTTCTTTTTTATTTTTTTAAGAGTGTGTGTGTGTGTGTGTGTGTGTGTGTCTCTGTGTGTGTGTATGTATGCTCACACTAAGTATTGGCTCCTCTAGAGTGGAAATTACAGGCAGCTGTGAGCTGCCTGACATGCGTGCTAGAACCTGAACTCAGGTTCTTTGCAAGGACAGTATGCACTTTTAACTGCTAGGCCATCTCTCCGCTACCACCCTCCACTGTTGATTTTTAAACATTTTTCCTCATAAAACAATGTTTAGGAGTGGGGATGTGGCTCAGTTAGTGGTACTTTGCCTCATCTACAAGTTTAGATCCCCAGTGCCACATAAATTAGATATCGTGGCATATACCTATAATCTCAGCACTCCATAGGTAAAGGCAGGAAGATCAGAAATTCAGAGTTATCCTCTGCTGTATAAGACTGTGGCTTTCTAAAAACCTGTATTTAAGCTAGATATGGTAGCCCACTCTAGTAGTCTCTGTTATTCAGGAGGCTGAGGCAGAAAGTGCTACTTTCCAGCAGTTTGAGGCCAACTTGGACCACATAGTGAGACCTTTATATAAAAATAGCTTTTCTTCTTCTAGGAGAACCTGGTTCAATTCCCAGCACACACAGTGGGTAGCTGACAGCCATCTGTAGCTCTAAGTCCAGCACCCTCTTCTGGCTTTCTGCAGGCATACCTACACATACTAACGTGTGCCCCCCCACATGTGTTTAAATAAAAACAACAAATTTTAAAAAGAAAAACAAATCAGGATGGTAAGCTGGGTAAAGGGGTGAATGCACTTGCCACCAAACTTGACAACCTGGGTTTGAGTCATGGAGTAGGAGAAAATTAACTCCTATAAATGGTCTTTTGACCTCCATGCAGTGACATGTGTGCACATCTCACACACCCTGACTTTTTTTAATTTAATAAAAAATTTTAAAGAAAGAAATGTTTTTAAGTGAACAAAATATGATTTGGAGGTGGTACATTTCTAATAAATGTTCTCAAATTTTCATTGTGTTTGAGTTGTTGTTCATGGTTTTGTTAACATCATGTTTTCTGATGAAATCACCCTTCCAGTATAATCTCTGTATCTTGTGATTTAATCATGTACAATGCAATAGTTGCTAAGTTGTGTAAGATTCTTAGAAACTCCACACTTTAGGTTGCTAGTTGTTTCTGTAGTCAGGAGGAAGACATGTCAGAGAGTAGACAGGAACACTGTGGGCTGAGAGCCAAAAGCACATCCCATTTGCTCTGCACTGTATTTACATTCCCTTTGTAGCAGCACTCCTACGTAGTGGTCATTAGCACGTTAGGACTTCTTGATGCTGTTAAATGTGGTTAATAGGGATGTGAGCCACATCAAGGAGAGTTCAACCCCATGGTCTCTGTGCTCCCCCAGCTCTCAAGACCACTGGACTAGGAGTCAAACTACTTCAACCTCAGTCCTACAACTAATTAACTCTGTGGCTTCAGCGAAGTTACTTTCCCTCTGTGGGGCTTTTTCTTCATCTCTCAAATTAGGCAATGTTAGGGAATATAAGTACATGGCATAAGTGAAGACACTTTCCTTTCATCGATTCTTGGTTTTGGACGATTTTGTTTTTCATTTTGTTGTTTTGAAACAGAGTCTCACTTAGTTACCTATGCTGGCCTTGAACTCTTGACTCCTCCATCTTAGCTTCTAAGTATTTAATTATGTGTGTATGTCATAAATAACCTTTTGGTGTGTTCCTTATGAAAGATAACTACAAATGATGTCTCAGAAACCTTCTCAACAGTCTTCATCACAGCTAGAACCAACAGGTAGAACTTGACCAGTAAAATGGGAGTCATTCCTTTGCATCTCTAAGGCTCTCAAACAGTAGTGCGCTGGTATTTATTTAGCAATAGGTTATCAGGGGAAATAGCAGCAGCAGGTCTAATTTGCAGCATTTACTAACTTTCATGGTGTCAATATTCCCACTGTGACTGATTGCACACTATCATTATGAAGTCCTCTGGGTTGCAAAAATCTTGAAAATTTATCAAGCAGTTTTCATTAAGGCAAGAGAAGACAATCTGGCTCATCATCATCAAATTGATAAGTTTGAATTAAACTAGTCACATCCAGAGGTTAAAATGAAAAAGACCATTTTTTTTTAGTAATTATATCCAGGAGTGTAATTTTGATCCTGTATAATCTTTCAACTATGGAAATACATGTTTGTTATGAGA
Organism: Peromyscus eremicus; assembly: GCF_949786415.1. NCBI lineage: Eukaryota > Metazoa > Chordata > Mammalia > Rodentia > Cricetidae > Peromyscus > Peromyscus eremicus. The sequence goes on from NW_026734419.1 coordinate 140,737, forward strand.
CCTTGGTGAAATGATGCTACTTCCATGGACCTTGGTTATACTGCCTGGGAAATGGGAATAAGAAAATTCGCCTAAAATTGTAGTAAATAATGAATGACTGTGGTAGTTTGAATGTAATTGGCCCCCATAAGCTCATAGGGAGTGGCATATTAGGAAGTGTGGCTTTGTTGGAGTAGGTAAGGCCTTGTTGGAGTCACTGTGGGGGTGGGCTTTGAAGTCTCATATATGCTCAAGCCATGCCCAGTGTCTCAGACTACTTCCTGTGTTACCTGTGGGTCAAGATGTAAGAACTCTCAGCTATTGGTGAAATTATTAAGGCCACTCCACGTAGTTAAAAGGAAAGTTTATTAGTGGCGTAACTTACAAATGAAGGGATAGGTAGGTTGCAGGGTCTGGGGAAGGTGTATCACAGTCCAGCGGTGTTCTCTGGAGCTCTGCTCGGTCAACCTCCACCGTCCAGGGTCCAGGAACAAAGAGAGCAGCGCATCTGGATCTCGGGTCTTCAGGGTCCTCCCTTGGCCCTACCTTGTAGGCATGACAGTTACCGAAGCCTCAATGGGGGTTGGAACTTCCAGATCAAAGCTGGAATGGCTACCCACTACACTCAGCTCCTTCTCATGTCTGCCTGCATGCTGCCTTACTTCCCACAATGATGATAATAGTCTGAACTGCAAGCACACCACCCCAATTAAATGTTTCCCTTTACAAGGTTTGCTGTGGTCATGGCGTCTCTTCACAGCAATAGAAACCTAACTAAGACAAAAACTATGTTAGCATTTATCCCAGGACCCAGTATGTCATTTTGCCTTTACACTATTCCTTTTCTGTTCACAGAGTGGAAGACTGTCTGGTTAGGCTGTGTCTTTTGCCTTTCCCATACTCATGAAAGACTAGCCATTGCTTCTTCTCCAATCCCTTTGTTTTCCTGTTACACTTCTCTGACATTCCCTTTTCATTTGCTTCTCTCCTCTGATGTACTTAATCTTCTCTCTGAGCGAAATATAAATATTTAATCTTATGATTTTCTGATATTTAAATTTATTATTGATCCAGTCCTAGCTTAGTGCTGTCTGAAGTTATCAGACCTATCTGTTGAACTATCCCCATGAGGAAACACTAGTTAGTCCTCACTCTTGGAATAAAACTTACGTGAAGGCTCTCACCAAAGGGAGAATCTCCTATGTGAGCAGAGCAGGCTGCTGAGAATATCACATCTGCTAGTACATGCTCATGACAAAAGACCTGGCAACACACAGAAATAATGTTACATTTTTAAGAATACAGCTTTTAGGCTGGAAAGATGGCTTAGCTATAAGGGCGCTTGCCACACAAGCCTGGTAACCTGAGTTTAGTGCCCAGAATCCGTGATGAGAGAACTGTCCCCCAAAAGTTGTCCTTTAACTTCCATACATTCCATAGCATGCTTGTATGTAACATACACACATACTTGCACATACACACATGCACACATACAAATAATAAATAAAATATTTTTCAAATTAAACCTTTTTTTTTCTTATGCAAGTGAAGTAATTCTCAAAAGTTGTCCGAAGTCTGGATTTTGGTTAAAACATACATATAGCCGGGCGGTGGTGGCGCACGCCTTTAATCCCAGCACTCGGGAGGCAGAGCCAGGCGGATCTCTGTGAGTTCGAGGCCAGCCTGGACTACCAAGTGAGTTCCAGGAAAGGCGCAAAGCTACACGGAGAAACCCTGTCTCGAAAAACCAAAAAAAAAAAAAAAAAAAAAAAAAAAAAAAAAAAAACATACATATAATCTCCCTCTTCCAGAATAATATTTGCAAAACGAGAACTACTTTTAAAGGTTATATAATCTGTGTTGCACCTCCTTAATACAGGCATCTACTCTCCAGATACTTAGTAAACACACAGCCAAGCTCTATACACTGCTGTGGGTTAGCAGTAGTAAGATGGAGGACATGGTTCCTACCTGTAAGAAATTTACAATCTGAGAGGCAAGAGGTTTAAGTTAATCAGCAGTATAATATAGGGTGATAACAGCAAACAGAAACAGGAAGGCAGAAGGCTTAATGGATCATAGATGAGAGTTGTTTCCATCAGCTAGGAATAGGAAGTTTATGGGAAAGCATCCTGTGCACAGTGATAAGGGAAAACTCTGTTTCCCTTCCTCCCTCTCTCGTTACACTTAGTACTCTGCCAAGATTAGTAAATCCTCGTACAGAGGTGGAAGATTCACTCTCGTTTTCAGTGCTACCTCCCTACATGCTGATTGTATCTTCCCTCCTCTGTGCGAACCACAGCTTAGTTCAGCTAAAAAGCCCCCGGATTATTCTTTGCTTGTGTCATCCTCCATAGCCCAGTAACCTCTGAGAAATTGGCTGTGGCCGTTATCTCTTCATTATCTTCTCTCTCCTCTTGACATCCACTGCAATCTAAGCCACATGGGTTTTCCCTAAGATCATAGTTGTCTCCCAGTTGATTTAATGAATCCTGGTCTTGCTCTTGAGCTTTTCTTACAACAGAATGATCTAACCAGAACACAAATCCAGCCTCAGCATTCTTCTCTTACGTTATCCTTTTCTAACTCCTACATAGCATACCATTTTCCTCTTTATTACAATAAAGGCCAAGCTTTATCATGATTATTTGTTTCTACTTGATATCTCTGCTAGAGAGAACTCAGACCTTGTCTGTATTGGTTGCTGTTTTATCCTCAGCACAGTGCCTAGAATTCAGTAGAATACTGAATATGTGAGTTCATTTAAAATGCATCTTAATAATACTTCTAGACAAATTAGTATAAAATCTCTAACATAGGTCTTTCCTAAGCGCAGTTAAACATATAAGTAAATTATATTTATAGAACATCTTCTTTAGATTGGGGAAAAGTTTGTAATTTTTGTCATATCAGGTTCTGTCAAGAGCCATAGCGATCAATATTATGTTCTCTGTCTGTCTGTCTGTCTGTCTCTCTGTATCTCTCTCTGTATCTCTGTCTCTGTCTCTCTGTCTCTGTGTGTGTGTGTGTGTGTGTGTGTGTGTAGTGTAGTGTTTGTATGTGTTTGTTTGGGTGTATGTGGAAGCCAGAAGTCAATATTAGATATCTTCTCTGATCACGCTCCAGCAGTTTTGTTTTTTGTTTGTTTTTTTTTGTTTTTGTTTTTGTTTTTTGAGACAAAGTCTCTTACTGAACCTGGGGAACATCAGTTCAGCTAGTCTGGTTGGCCAGTGACCTCAGGGGATCTTCTTGCTGTGGGTTACAGACCTGTGCCACCACACCCAGCTTTTATATGGGTGCCAGAAATCTGAACTCAGATTTTCATGCTTATAGGACAAGCACTTTACTGTCTGAGCCAACTCCTCAGCACCTAAACATTCTAAAGCCTGATGAGGGTAAGTTAGAGGGGGGTACCCAGGAGGGAGAAAACACAAAGAACAGAAACTGCCACATTCTCTCCCTAAGTGTGTTATAATGAGGATTTTTATGTATATGTCTTTTTCTTTCGTTTGAATTACCTCCTTAAAATCAGTTGTTGGAAATAAGAATTATTGACTAAAAGGAGAAATGAACATCTTTAAGGCTCTTGAAATAACTCCAGACTGTTTTTCAAGCATGTTGTGCCAACAAATAGCCTTGAGCAACATACAAGGATATCTTTTTAAATCTCACTTTCTACCCTGGAAGTCATTAAAATCTTTTGCTGGTTGAAAAAAAATAGTCCTTTCCATCCCTATTAGTTAATACTAGATCTTTTCCCATCTTATGTGCCTACAGCTCCTTCTGAAGGAGCGTCCTGACTCTTGTAGACTGTCAGAAGCTATAAGGGATCACAACTTCTGTGGCCCCTGGGGCATAGCATCTCCCTTGTGTAGAGTAGAGAGGGGAGGGATGGAGGGAAGGCGTATAGGGGATGGGGTCGCTGGGATAATGCTGTGAGAAGGGATGAAAAGAACGATTCTCCATTCTTTTTTGTTATTATTGTTATAATTTCCAAGAATGAGCCAACAGCTCCAGCCCAGAGAGGAATGGATCTTCACTGCAGCCAGATGCTCCTTTTTCCAGTGCTGCCTCCCATTATTTCTGGAGAAGGGGTGGGGGATAGCACAGCAGCTGAGACAGATTAACTGCTGTGCCAGTTTCCTCCCTTTGAGTAAAAGCCCTGGATGTGAGGCATTCAGAGTTAGTAAAAAACTCTTCAGAAATAAGAACGTGGCTTGAGGTTCACAGTGTGTAGGAGCCAACCTTCTGGAGTTTGCACTCTATTCCTGCCTTTGTCTGTGTGAGCCACTGAAGACAAAGAGCTTTCTTTCTCTCCAATTTCCCTGCTGCCACTACTTTCATTTGGTCTTCTTTCTGTTGTTTCTGAGCTATGGCAACAGATGCCTGCATCCTTTAATTTATCCTTGTCTGCACTCCTGCCAACATGGCCTTCCTACTATTCATCTTACCATTCTGCTGTCTGTCCCAAGTCTGTTGTCTTGGGCTTATCTGCTCTCACTCCCCTCCTGCTGCTGGGTTAGTTCCCACTCTTGTGACCACGAGCCTCTTAATTCATTTAACCACCATCCCTCTCATGAATTACTTCCCTCTAAGACTTCATGGTTGGCATACAAGTTCACACATGCCATTTGGTACGGAAATGGGTAAAAAAAATGGCTAGATAATTTTTTTATCAGCATACACAAGATAGTCTTAATTTTAGGAATTAAAAAAAATTTGTATGGTCTCTGCTTACTAGCAACTGCAGTGAAGTTGAAACAAGACATAATATTTTTATAAGCACTTTATATTTTAATTTTCTGTATATCATGTAATCCCTGACAACATTTGATGAGTGAAGAGAGAAACTTTGTTTATCTTCGTTTTAGGATTAGGAGTCTATAGCCCAGAAAAATTGAGGGATTTGCCAGAGGCCATGTAGCTAACCTGAGATCAAAGTGGCATTTATACCTATCTGACTCACTTTAGGCAAGATGTTTAACTACTTTATCAACCAAATTAGTTCATCCGTAAAATAAAGGGCCATGAGCGTTAAAAACCAGTACTGGAGAATGTAGTATGGTACTGACATGTCAATGAGGTTCTCAGATGCTGGTCGTTATCCTCATGTGTCATGGTTTTGTCACTGCTGTCACACACTTTCTAGGTATTAGGGGAGAAAGTCTAGCAAGTACCGTCGCTGTGTTTCTGCCCTGGGTTGTTGTGATATTAGTGACTAAGCGTGCTTTACTTGCAAGCCCTGTGTCAAGTGCCTCATGTGATACCAGCCTGATTCCGAACGGTCCTTTTTAACAGCCCCCCTCCAAGCTCGGTCCTTTTGTAGGTGAACTTAAATCTTGAAGCTGAACGAGTCAGAAAATGCCTGAGATAAAAATCAAAGGGTAAAAGACTTATTCTGGCTCACAGTTTCAGAGATTTTAGACCATGATCACTGTTGACTCTGGGCCTTGTGGTGAGACAACATTACAGCATGAAGTGTCTGGTAGAGCAGGGCTGTTCACATCCTGGTGGCCAGAAAGTTAAGCAGAGAGTAGAAAGGGTGGAGACAAAATAACACCCTTCAGGTACACATCCTGAGTGACCTACCTCCTCCAATTAGGTCCCACCTCCTGAAGTGCCTACTACCTTTCAACAGCTCATTAAGCTGGGAAACCTAATGATTTAGTCACCTCCCAAAGGGTACAATTTTTTTTAAACACTGCTACATTGGACCAGCCTTCAACACGTGAACGTTTGAGGGATATTTCAGATCTAAGCCATAACCACTGATCCAGCTAGAAACAGAATTTAGAACTTCACAGTATGTTGGACCATGGTTCTTTACAATCTTCCCTGTGTTCTTAGTCACTTGAGGGTGGGGGCAGCGGGTAGGTAGATTTAGATTGGTGGGATCAGTGAAACATGCAAAAACTCTTCTATACTGATGTCTTGTTTTCACTTTGTAGTGGCCCCAGGGTACTTGCGTGATAAATGGTACTGTGTAAATTAAAATGCAACTAAAGATCTCTTCAGTGTTTCTTTTTTTTTTTTTTTTTGGTTTTTCGAGACAGGGTTTCTCTGTGTAGCTTTGCGCCTCTCCTGGAACTCACTTGGTAGCCCAGGCTGGCCTCGAACTCACAGAGATCCGCCTGGCTCTGCCTCCCGAGTGCTGGGATTAAAGGCGTGCGCCACCACCGCCCGGCTTCAGTGTTTCTTAAATTAAGTGTATTATGTGTGATAATTTGCACCTAGAGGCTTTTGTTGTTATTTGTTTTAATGACTATGGCAGGAATGATCTGGCTCCCAGAAAAGCTTGGCACATGTTTCTCATTTGCATTTGGCAGGGCTCCATGGTATACACTGAATAAAATGAATCAGCCTATTTGGGGTTTGGGGAAACTGAATCACTAGAAGGTTGTAGGTCACATGATCCCCAGTGATCCTCAGATAAGGGAATACCAGAGAATTCTCTATTCTGTCTCTAGCAATTATTCTTTTGTCTCCCGACAGGAGTATCAAATTCTGTCTATTTCAGTCATTCACAAAAGCACCAAGCCAGCAGGAGAAGTAAAGGGACCATTCACCAGCATCTGAATCTGGCCAGCATCATATGAGGCACTTGACATGAGACAAAAATGTAAAGCAGACCTGGCCATTAATATTTACAACAGCCCAGGATTCTGATTCAGTGAATCATGTGCTTTATTTGTGTAGGTAACACTGTCTATCTCACATCTGCATTTATCCAAACCATTTGAAGAATTTAAAAGGGGGAAGAGTGAAATAAAATTTCACAGAAATTCTAAAGCCTGTATACCAAGGTGTATATATATGTGTGTGTGTGTGTGTGTGTGTGTGTGTGTGTATCTGATTGTTAGGACAACCTTTAAAATAAACAGAACATTATGTCAAAGAATTTACAAGGGGTGGGGGATCATCCAATAAACCATGGGTTATAGATTAAACCCAAAAGCGGTGCTTGAATCACAAAATTTAACATAAAACTATTTATCAATGTAACCGTTTATTATTTCTCGCTCCTTCTTCTGTTCTTTTTGGGGCTAGGGATTTAAGACCTAGAAAGTTGCAATAATCTTTGAGAGATGTGTGATTTGTCTGAGGCAGGTTTCTGTTGGTCAGAGATGTATCTTAGTTAGCAAAGAACTTGTAAGGAGAAAGAAGTCACTATTCTGACATCTTATAACTTTGTATATCTACTGTTCAAATGGGATAATAGTGACTACTCAGTATAACTGTAAAGATGAAATGAGCAAATATTATGGAGTGATTACTATAGTTCCTGTGTATCCATTGATACTGACAAGGTAAAGACCGCACAGCTTAGGAATCTCAAAAATCTCCCTCCTGCTTCCCGGTCAGTGCTTTCCTATTGAAGAACTATAGGGAAGCAGTATAACCTTTTGGGTTTTGCTGTTGATGGTGATGATGTTGTTTTCTCTTAGGTCAGGCTGACTTAGATAGAGTTTTCTGTAAACACCAGCAGGCATCCATCTTGCTTTTGCCTCAACTCAGGGCATCTTGTGTGATGTTGTGCTTTGATATAATTCCTCCCCTCCCCAAATTGTTTCTAGGTCTAAAGCTGATAGGGAAATCAGTATTCTCAGTCCTTGTAGCAAAGCATGAACTTGGATTTTCTATCAATAAATCCAATATTGGACAGCATTATTCTTTTGGTAGAATTGTCAAGAGAACTCTCCCATGCCTCCTTTCTGCTATGTACCATCCATTGCAGAGCTCTAGCCTCTGTTTGACCCAACCTTATTGAGCTGCTAGTTGACTTCTATTAAGGGGGCTACTGCCTCCTAAGTGACTGCCCTCCATGAGGCCCGTGGGCACAGGCTTAAGTGTCTAGCTCCTCTGGTAAATGTATTGTACCTTGGGTATTTATGGAAAGAATCAACAAACATATGAAGGTGATGTGAAAGCAGTCCATTGAGCAATACTAATAATACCCATGCCTGGCCCAGGGCCTGGCACAATGCAGTAGCTCAATGAGATTTTGTTGAATAAATTATCATTTTAGATATAATAGATTTACTATTGTAAGCATGAATTTGAAGCTGCCTACTTTGTTAAACTGTTCTTATATCAAATACAATTTTTTTCTTCGATAGCAGGACAGAATAGGAAAGTTTATGTTATAGTCTTCATATAGACAAAGAAATAAAAACAACCTTTCATTTCCATTACCCAACTCTCACAATTGTCCTATTAAGATTGTCATCTTCATGTTAAAATTGGAGAAACAGGCTTAGGTACATAAAAAAGCCCAAGTTTAGACAATTCTTAAGCACCAAATTAGCTCCTAATTACTTTTGGCTGTTAAATTTTTTCCTGGGTTAATGTATTATACAGATTTAGTTATGTTCAGGTTTTTATTTCCCCAACAAGAATGAAGCCCTTTTTATCTGAGAACAGTCTCCTACTATTGTACATGTGTCATAGAGTATCACTTACAATAAATACTGAAAGTAAATTATCAATTTTAGTATTCCATGCTAGAACTGAAGAAATGATCAATGGTAGAATTCCATACAAAGTAATTGGAGAGCGAGAAAAAGATTTAGATTGTACACAAGTCTAATGTAGAGAGCTCCCTAACACTTGTTCTTAAGCTGGACTGTAGGACATAGCCCTGTGGGTCCTCTTTCTGCTGGCTTATGTGAGGCCCAGGTTTGTACCATTGAGTACAGCCTTTGCCCTTCCTACATCTTTGAAGCTGCAACTCCTGCATACAGCATAGACTCCAAGGCAAAGAAGCAGAACACTGCAGGCTTCAGGCCACCAACCTCCCTAGCTGACTGAGATTCATTGCTATAAATATCTCAAGTTTCTATTAATACTCCCTTTTCAATGTGAGCTCATTTAAATCTGCTGTTCTCTAGGCTATTTTTAACCACACATTCTTGGGCATGGGCCTGGTTCTAGTTAAGAGATCATAACTTCCATTTTGGTTTTTGCACTTGCAGGAATAATAGGATCTCAGCCTTTTTCATTTCTCTAAGGAGAAATGGGCTCCACCTGATGTTTGAGGGAGCCAAGTGACAATTCTTTGTTATGAAAGACTATTTATTCCATACAGGTTTTGTTCGTATACCTGTCCCATGACCACTGATGCTTGTAGTGCTCCAGAGGGTACCATCACACACAGTACATGTTTCCACCCACCCTGGATAATACTCCTGCTGGTTGAAAGCCACTGTATCCTGATAGCTTGACTCTTCATGTTGGAACTAGATAAGTCTTGAGAAAAGATGCTTTTCAGGTACAGTACAGCTCCTACCTTTGTAAAGCCAAAAAGCAATTAAGGCACTGACATCATATCTCCTTGAGAATTGGGCTAGTGACACCAACTGAAAATCTCTATCACTCTGTCAAGACAGTTTTTAATCACAAGGTTTTATTCTCTTCAAATTGCACGAGGGCTAAGAGTGGAGGCAGGGTGTGAGAGGGGGTGACTGTAAATGAGACTAGGGTTTCTTTGGGAATAGTGGAAGATAGTGTGGAATTGATGGTGGTAATGGTTACACATCCTTGAAAGTATGCTGCTAAAAGCCACAGATACATACACTGTTTTATGTGATTTATCATTAACTTATCATGTGTGTGTAGGTATGTGTAGGGGTCGTGCACATGGTCAGAAGACAACTTGGAGTTGGTTTGTTCCTTCTACTGTGTGGTTTCTGGAGATTGAATTCAGTCTTGGCGGCAAGTGTTCTTACCTTCTGAGCCATTTCACTGCTCCACGTTTATACATTTTATGGCATGTGGATCAGATACTAATCTCTTCTAAATTTTAAAAGTCTGCTACTTTCAATATTTTTCCACTTATTTCAGTTTTCCAGGCTTAGAACTTAAAAGAGTTCTCAGTCACTTGCAGTTCCTCTTTCTCTCAGATTCCATTTCTAATATATCACTAAGACCTAATTCCTAAGTAATTCTCAAATCCTCCCTTTCCCCTCTCTGCCCTGCCACTAACTTTACTGAAGTGCCGTTCCCTTGCCCAACACTGTTATGACCTCTCTTAATTTCTCACTATTCCCAGTTTCTTCCAGCCCCCATGATATTTTCAATTATGTCCTCAACTTTTTATTGTGAAATATAATATGCATACAATGATTGTATAAAATATACTATGCCATAAAGGAAAGACCCATAACTGTCACCAGCAGCCAGGAAACTCTGTATGTCCCTTCTCAGTTAATTCTTACTACCCCCATTCTTCTTCCGTTCATTTATCATAATTTTTATGGTCACTTGCTTGGTTTTATTTATTTATTTATTTATTTATTTATTTATTTATTTGTTTGTTTGTTTGTTTGTTTGTTTATAGTTTTACCATAAGTGTAAATTTTTGAGCAATACTGTTCATTTTGATTTTGAACTATGTTTAAAATAAACCACATTTTTTCACTCCTGATTCCTTTTCTCTACTTCATGTTTTTGATATTCACTGTCTCTTTTGTGAGTGACTTTGTTCACTTTTTAAAAACAAGATCTTAGCTGTTTAAAAACAGTGAGAAAAGACAGGAAACCACCCCAGGAAGCATTTTGCAGCCAAATGAAAGGAGGCCCTGGAGTGCTGTTCTGAGCAGCTGAGGCTTGGTGCTGTAGGTTAGTGCCTCCCAGACTTTGCATCATATTGCATCAGGAAAATAATATTTTATTGTCAGCTGCAGGTACCAGGTAGCTAGAGGGGACTGACCCTACAGCACTAAAGGAATAAAAAGCATTTAATAGCTTGGCACATTGTCAGTGAACAGTTCTGTGCAGCAACAAGGTTAACAAACTTTATGGAAAAGTTTTCTCCTTTCTTCTCTCCAGAGCCTCGGAGTATGTGTGATAGACTCGAGCTCTTTGGATTTTGCACTGGGAGTTGTTGCAGAATGGGTCAGCTCATCACTGCATATCATGTGGACACTAAAAGGGCAATGGATGAGTAGTTTCTAGTGACTAGGAGAAGGGGGTTTGGGAGTGATTGGTCATTCACGGGTTTTTTTGGGGGGCATGATAAAATGTTCTGGAATTAAATAATAGAGATATTTATGTAACATTGTGAATATTCAACAAAATTGAATTATATGCTTTAATTTTATGGTACATGGAGTAAATTTTATGGTATATGAGTTTTATGTCATTTTGTAAATAATAGGAAAATGGTATGTATAACTTTACCTAAGTAAGTTTGGTAATGTATGAGATTAATAAGTTCTGTAGAGGACATATTAAATAAACTGATACCATATGGTGATATGTCTCTAATTAGGAGGACTGAAGTTTAAGGCCAGTTTGGAATATATAGGGAGAAACTATCTCAAAAAACAAACGGTGACTCACCGGATAAAAGCACCTGCCACCAAGACTGGCAAACAGTTCTATCCCTGAGACCCTCATGGTAGAAGGAGAGAATTGACTCTTGTATGTTGTCCTGAGACTTCTGCATATGCACTGTGGTGTAGCTAGAGTTTTCCTGCCTGGCCCACGGTCAGGGCAAATCTCTCTCACCTGCCAGTCCCATAGCCGCTCAGACCCGACCAAGTAAACACAGAGACTTATATTGGTTACAAACTGTATGGCCATGGCAGGCTTCTTACTAACTGTTCTTACAGCTTAAATTAGTCCATTTCTATAAATCTATACCTTGACACATGGCTCGTGGCTTACCGGCATCTTCACATGCTGTTTGTCATCGTGGCGGCTGGCAGTGTCTCTCTGACTCAGCCTTCCACTTCCCAGCTTTATTCTCCTCCTTGTCCCGCCTATACTTCCTGCCTGGCCACTGGCCAATCAGTGATTTATTTATTGACCAATCAGCAATACACTTGACATACAGACCATCCCACAGCACTGTGGCACACATGCATCCCAATCTACCCACCCCACCCCACCCCCATGCAATCATGGGCACATAAACACATAATACACATATTTTTTAAATGTTAAAAAATAATAAAAAAAATACCAAAAGAGAATAAAACTCTGAATAGCCTTATTTAAAAATCTAAATAGCACTGTTTAAAATCATTTAATGCCAATTTTAAAACTTCCATTAAGAAAACTCCAGGCATGTATAGCTTCTCTGAATTCTAGCCAGCACCTGAGAAAGAAATCATTCCCAAAATAATGGAAATAAATGCAAAGGATCTAGAATAACCAAGCAACTTTTTAAAAAGAGGAAAGCTGGAAGACCCAACACTATCCATTTTAAGGCTTGCTATAAAATTTCAGTAAGATATTGTGGTACTGGTATAAGTATATACTTGTGGTACAGGTATAAATAGAGAGAAAGATCAATTGAACAGTAGAGTCTAGAAATAGATGTACATACATTTCATCAATGAATTTTCAACAAAATGCAAAGGTAATTTGATAAAGAAGATAATTTCTTTCCAACAAATGGTTCTGGAACAGCTGGATATGGGGTGGGGGGCAAAGAACATGATCCTTTACATTATCTACAAATGTGCATCAGATAAATATAAAAGGTAAAATTGTAAGATATATAAGAAAATAAGGCAGGAAGGCTTTGACTTTGAGGTCGGAAAAGGTTCTTAGATAAGGCAAATAAGACAGATAAAACCTTGAAGTCTTTTTTTAAAATGTTAAATTAGTCTTCACCCAGCATTCAGGAGACTGAGGCAAGGAAAATTATAGTGAGTTTTAAACCAGCCTTGACTATAGAATGAGATCCTGTCTGAGAGATGGGGTAGTGGGGAAAAGGAGCCAGGAGAAGAGGAAAGGAAAGAAAGGGTGCTTCATCGAAGTCAAAGACATTTTTCTTTAAAGGATATCAATGGCAAAATGAATATAGGCATTTATTGTTGATTAAAAATTTAAAAAACTAATTAGAAGACCAAAAGGCAAGCCAAGGTTGAAATAAAACATTAGTCCCCTTTAAACACACACACACACACACACACACACACACACACACACACACACACCCCCTGTGCAGTTTTTGTTAATCCTAAGGATGGGCTCTATACAAAACATGTAAAAACAAACTTTTAAAGGCTGATTTTATGTGAAGGAGTGTTTTGCCTGCATGTATGTTTTGCCTGTGTGTATGCATGTGCATCATGGGCATGCTGGTACCTACAGAAGTCAGAGGAGGATGTTGGGTCCCATGGTAGTTACAAATGATTATGAGTCACCATGTGGATACTGAGAATCAAACCCAGGCCTTCTGTAAGACTGTCTAGTCTCTTAACCACTGATCAATCTCTCTAGCCCCTAGAAATCTTGTATAATTCAGTAATATGACAAAACATAGAAAGGAATCTGAACTCTTAAGATGGCTGAATTTTATTGAACACAAATTATACCTCTATTAAAAAAATAAAACCAGTAAAGGAAGGATGAGCCTGGGGCTGTTCTAATTCTGTGTATAGCTCTCCCCTTATACACTAAACAAAAATCTTCAGTTGCTCTCAGAAGGGCTGTAGAATAGCCTGGATGGGAATATTTTTTAACTATGTATACACTCCAACAGTCAGAGTACAGTAAATTGGGGTTGCACAGAGTCAGGTCATTTACTTGATTACCTGACTTAATCACCTGGAATTAGGTTCAATCCCTCCTTCCATCTTTTGAATGACTACCTCCATTTTCACCAATGTGACCAGCAAAGAAAAGCAGACGCCCGAAGAGCTCCATGCCCAGTTCATTTGTACCTTGGAGGCACTTTTTAATACCTGCTCATGACCAGTACATTCCATTGTGTATTGTATTCAGGTGGGCAATACAAAGGTGTCCAGAAAACATTGGATTATGTGATATGTTCATGTATATGCAGTCTAGACACCTTAAGAGACTATGCAGAAGCTCTCCCTTACGTAATTCAACCCTTGTCTTTACTTGTAGTCTTACAGTGTCAGAAGTTAAACAGGCCAAACATGGGTTTGACATAGATGAGAAAACAAAGGCCAGAGCAGGAAACTGTTTTCCTTCCCAGGTTCATATTCTAGGGACAAAGCTAGAGTGTAACCCAAACCTCCAACCTCCTGACCACATTCTCAGAACCACATCCCAGCAGTCATCACTGACAACAGTCCTCGGATATTCTGTACTGGATTCTTTGAGTTTTGTATTCATGGACTCCAGAACTACCAGGACTGAGAATTCAGTGTACCTACTTGCATTTTGGGTAGGTCTCTGATCCTGATTCACACCAAATTTTAAATACCACTATTGCAGACAGTGCACTAGTGAGAGGATTATGACAAGGCTAGAACACAATCAGATATACTTAAAATACAGAGTCTGATGTGGGGGTGGGGTTTGATTCAAGAAGTCTCTGTTCCCAAGGGAACTATTTAGCTGTATTTATGGACATTATTTGTCTGCTTTTCACTTAACTTTGCCCAGTTTTTCCTGGTAACCTTTGCTTAATTCAGTTTTTAAAATATGACTTAAATCAGACCATTCAAGGACACGACAGTGGTGTTCCTCAATGGAATGACCTTTGTTTCCTCCAAAACTCAAATGACTGGCAACAGCTTATGTGTTGCTTTGTTAATGGGAGAGGTAATTCCATTAATGGGTTTTGAGTCCTGTGCAGGAAGGTTGACCTGGTCTTTCAAAAATCAATCTCCTAGGATGCAATGTAGTTACTGACAGAAGGCTCTTTGGCTTCCCAGATATGATCTGCTCCCCTTCATATGTGTCCAATTCACCTGGACTCTTTGTCTTTGATGTGGTGTTATAATAGCCTTGTCTCCGAAAGATAGCTAGGATTCTCTTCCCATCTGAAAGTCGTAATGTAGCCCACCGAGTCGTTCAAGCTGGAAACCATGGAGTTTTCTGTATTCTTCTGTAGCCCTCCTATTCAGTTCACTACCAGGATTAGGCATTGCAGTCTCTGAAGTCTATCCTGGATTCTGTACATTTTGCCCCTGTCCTGGTCCAAACTGCCATTATTTCCTCAGTAGTAGTCTAGCTAAGCATACTTACATTCTGTCGCTGCTTCAGTTGCTTCAGGCCAGAGTGACCTTTCACAGTTGTAGGTAGAAAAACATGGAAAACCATTCTGGTCTCATAATGTATGAATTTTTAAGATTATGTATTAATATGTGAAAATTCCCTTATATCTTTTGTCTTATATTCCTCTCAATGGAAACTATTAGTAATTAGTTTAGAGTGCTTTTTTAAGTATTTGTAAGTTGTGCGTATGTGTTATATACACGTACATATGTGTTTATGTGCATATAAAAATGCGTATTTATTATAAACAAAAACTGTACTGCATTGTTCTCAAGCCTGCATCTTTGGTTGTTAACATACGGATTTATTAATTCCTAATCCCTATTGAGGGATTGTGTTCTGTCAAGTTAAAGTCTAAACTTCATGAAATGCATACAAGGCCTGCACCTTCCTTTCCTTTCCTCCTGCGGCCTCTCTCTTTGCTTACTGTGCTCCTGCCGTGACCCCTGTGGGTTTCTCCCTGGGCCAAGCTTGCTTTCTCTCCAGTGCCTTTGCATATGCTGTTCCCTTCTGCCTAGGCTGCTCCCCACTACATGACACTAATTCCCATGTAGTGGGCTAGTATGTCCTGGGTCCTTCACAACACACATACTCTATCATACCAAGCATCTTATAGACTGTTTTCCATGAATTTTTAACTCCCTTCCCCTACAAAATATGTGGTTATGCTGATTAATAAAATAATTGGGTTAATTGACTCATAGTAGCTTTTCTTAGTTATTAGCAAACACTAAAAAGTATATTGTTCTGTAGAAGAAATCTCATATTTTACTGCATAGTAATATTTGGCACTGAGAACAATTGAGCCAGCATATAAGACCCTTTTTTTAAATTCCCCCAACTACCTTTCTAGCCTTAATGTCAATGATTTCCTTTCCCCATCAATTTCACCAAACCTGGCTTTATACTTTGAGCAGACCAGACTTTTAAATATGCATTCATTCTCATATTCATATATTTTAGATTCTGTGTTCACTAATTATACTACTCACTAAATTTTTGAATCCTTCAAATCAATCTGTACCATGTGCCTGATTATTTGTGCCTCTTGAAAATTCATTTATGGAAATCTAATCCCCAGTATGTTAGTGTTAAGAGATGGGCCCTTGGACAGTGATTAAGTGGGTCAGAAGACAAAGCAGTCACAAATGGTAGCCATGCCATTGTAAAAAGGCTTGAGAGAACTTACTGAGCCCCTTTTACATTGAAAGTACAATCTATTATGAACAGGCCCACAACACCCAAACTATTGATATCTTGATCTTGGACTGCCAAGCCTGCAAAACTGTGAGCAATAAATTTGTGCTACAGTCACAGGTATTATGTTATATCAGTGCAAGTGGAGTAAGACACTGCTTTCACAGTCAATCCTAGACTACAAGCACATGTCTAGAGCAGTGGAAAATTAGAGCTAACTGATATGCATTTTCCCTGCTGATACGGAACAAGACAATACCCTGCTTTGTTATTTAACTCTCCACTTCAAATAAATGTTTCTTCATGGTCCATTTAGTACAATGGTTGTGTGTGTGTGTGTGTGTGTGTGTGTGTGTGTGTGTGTGTTGTTAGTGATTCTTACGCTTTTTGTTAGTGATTCTATTAAATACTTCCAATGCTGAGGTGTTATGTGTGTCTAAGCAGAAGACTGGGATATGTTTTACTGAGAAAAGAATTATGTTCAATAAGCTTTGTTCATGCTGTTGACCCTGAGTTTTGTGCTAATAAATCAACAATATATATTAAATAAGGTGTCTATGAAAAGAAACACTGAGAACAAGGATCATTTTTTTTTAAATGTAAAGAGCTGGTACATGCCTTTAATCCTAGGACTTGGGAGGCAGAGGCAGGCCAATGTCTGAGTGCCAGGCCAGCCTGGTCTACATAGGAATCCCCAGGACAACCAAGACTTCATAGTGAAACCCTGTCTCAAAAACAAACAAACAAGAAGTGTAAGTACAGGCTCACAGAAGCATAATCCTATATTTCCCCTAGAGTAATGATTCAGTAGTCACTAGTTCATTGCACTGACTTTACTAACCATAACTTCCTAGAGTATCAAGAGTCAATTTGACTCATTCTCTTTGCTTGAAAATTTCTCCCTGTAACATTTTTCTTTAACTGGTAGAACATTCCATCTTTTAAGGTCCAACCCAAATATCATCTCTAATGTAAGTTTCCCTGACTCTTCCCAGGCAGAATAGGCTCTGAGAACCCACAAATTTTGTTCATGTCACTGATCCAGCACCAACCTGTATATAATGAGTTACACTACAGATTGCACCTGCCTATCCTTTCTGAAGTCCCTAAGATCTTAAAAAGCCTGACACTAGTAGATTGGATAGATGTGGTTAACTGTTAGAAGAAAGGGAGAGGAAGATTTTTGTAGGTGAGAGAAGTTTAAATGAGAATCTAGCTACCTGAGCCAACAGATCCAAGGAGAGACTTGGCTCAAGAGTGAGTTTGATTTAAGACTCAGATTTCATCAGGAGTCATTTCTGTCCTACTGCCCCCCTCCTATCTCCACCTCCATCCCTATGTAGCTTAGACTAACCGAACTTTTGATTATCCTCTTTCCTACTTCTTTACCATACCTGGCACAGGATTCACCGTAGAACTCTGCTCTCTCTGGGTTAACTGTTCCTAGGTTGCAAATAGCAGTCCCTGAATTTCAAGCCCAAATCACCACAGCCCCCTGTGCATTGATAGAGAGAGCTTGTGTTAACATATAAAATGGTGCTGGAGTTGGATCTTAATACCACTGAACTAACTTGGTTGTGTGCTGATTGCCAAGCTAACCACTGTGGCTCATTGGAAGTTCTTCCCATACTTTATGGTCTACCACTATAACCTATCGTTATTGTTGTTTCAAATATAGAACATGAGCTTTTCCTGGATGTCCATTGTGTTTCTGATGTCTATGAAATACTACCTCATCCAGGGTAGGTATGACAATACATTAACAGGTTAACTGTCTGAGAGCTTTGGCTTTATTCACTTTTCCTGTTTTTACCAACAGAAAAGCAAACAGATATTCTTTCCTTTTGCTCCTTAATTATGACTATCACTGTTATCTAGTATACTATGAGTTCTAAGTACTGTGCTAAATGCTGAGATAAAAAGAGTCCTGACCTCAGTGTAACAGTCTCGTGATTAGATAAAGCTAATTCTGTGTTCATCTGGAGCCTGAGAGAACCTTTATAACAAATAAGTCAGGATTAAGTAACTATACTGCCTTCTCCTGGGGGTTCACTTCTCATGTGCCAGTTAACTTTGTACTGAGAGCTAACACCTGAATTCTAGTCCTGCTATTGTCTTCTGTAATCATCAGTTAACTATAAACTTGAATATTCTCCAAAACTCTCTGGCCAGTGTGTAGATGTAACCAACCGTCTTATTAAATAAGAAACACAGAGCCGATTCAGAGAAGAAAGCCAAGAGGTCAGAACTAAGAGCCTTACCCTTCCTGCTTCAGCTATCCTGCTTCAGCCAAGAGAGCTCTCCGAAAAAGAGGCCTACTTCCTGTGTGTCCGTCTTTAAATACTCTAGATGTTCTGCCTTCTCATTGGTTGTAAACTAAACACGTGACTGCCTTGTCATTGCCTGTATGTACCGCCCTCCAGGTCCTTAAAGGCGTGCGCCACCACCGCCACGCACTTGCTATGGCTCTATAACTCTGACCCCCAGGCAACTTTATTTATTAACATACAATTAAAATCACATTTCAGTACAAGTAAAATACCACATTTCCCCTTTTCTATTTTAATAAAAAGAAAAAAAAGAAAAAGGTTATAACTAACAAAAGAAAAACTATATACAAAAGTACAATAACTATATACAATATATACAAATAATAAATGTCTAAACAATGTCTAGTTCATTTGTATTTGACAAATTCAGAGATGATAATTTCATTATCCTATTTTGTTAAGTCCAAAATGTATCTAATTCACTTTCTTTCCTAATTAATCTTCAACTAACTAACCTTCAACTATAACTAACTAATCTTCAACTCCCTCAGAGACCCAAGAAGGAAATAATATTAGCTAACAAAAATAAAAACAGAAAGTGCATGCAAGCAACTTCCAAAAAATTTGTGAGTTGACAGAAACAGCCAACTGCCTGGACAGTCACCTGAGGTTTCTCTGCAATGCTGGGGCATCATCTTTAGCCTATATAGGCTTAGCATATCTGACAGACTCATTTGTGAAGTAGGATGTACACAAGGTCAACAGTTCAACCTCACATTGGGTGAGAGCAGTCCATGCACCAGAAACACCTGAATTCCACTAATGTCATGTCATGATTCAGGATTTTAAATTCTGGAAAATGTTGATGGTTTTTTTAGTTCAGCTCTCCATTCTTCTTGGCTGTGTATATATGGCTTCATCTCAGCATCCCGTTCTTCTCCACATCTCTCTATCAAATGCCAGTCTACTATTGAGAGGCGTGAGCTTAGTTACTCTTCAAGAATAACTGTTTCAGCTGCTGTTCCATAGCACATCAGAAGCCATCGGCCCACTGCCTGTTCAGCTGCCTTCGAAGAAAAGGGCACTGTACCTTTTCCGCGTTGCGAAGGCCACGTCAGGGATGGTGCCATATTGTCCTGGCCTCAGAAGATGCCTTTTGATAAAGCCATAACCACGCTTGTTTAGGCAAGAATCAGCAGTCCTTTGTTTCATGTCCTGTCTGTCCATTTTGTCATCAGTTGATTCGAGGATACTTTGTTGTCCAGTGGCTAACTTTTGCCACAATGAAAGCTAACTCCATACGCAGTTTCTTCAATGCCCATATTTTCTCTGAAGTAGATTGGTACTGCCAGGAGCCGACATGTCTCATAGTCATAACAAAAAAGAAAAATTTTCTAAGTTATTAAAACATTTTAAATGCCATATTCTGTAGATCTCTGAAGGGTTTGAAGATGACCTATCTAAAATATATCTGCTCAATTTTTAAAACATATCTAATATGACTACAAGTTCTATTGTAATGTCTAACTACTAACTATCATTTCTTTATATCCTAATGGTAATAATAATATTCAAGGATCAGAAAATTGCATTGTTAAATGAACGATATAAGTACAATTAGAAATATACATATAGCATTTTCTAACAATATCAATTTCAATATATATAATTTGTATACAATATAAAACAATCCAATCCAATGTAAAGTATTTAAAACTAGTAATTGTCTTTTTCTTCTTCTTTCTTTCTCTCTTTTTTTTTTAAATAAGAACCTTAAATCTAATCTGCTTAGTCTTTTTCCTAACCCTTGACAACAACTTGTAACCAACCCCCCTAAACAATGAAAATTATCCCAGACCCAAAACCCATTAAAAAGACCAAAAAACCACCCACCCCACACCACCTCTTTGGGAATGTGGGCGTCGTATTCTTAAAATTGCTTCCTGCTGGGTATGGGCGAAGTTATCTTTATCCTGAAAGAAAAATTTTAGGTTAATTGTCAAATTCTAGGAAAGGTAACTATATCCTTCATTATCCATTCTGTGAATAATACCAAAGTTCAGGGTTTATCTCAAGTCCTTATTCAAGTAGTCTTTGAGACTGGATCATCTCAGCTAGTCATCTCAAAATTGCTCTGAGCACCTTGTAGTTCAAAGCTGATCTGTAGATGATGTTTGTCAGCTTAGTGATGTTATTATTGTCCACGTGGAATTGTTGTTGTTGTGGCGCCCCAACTTCTTCCTGGAGACTTCAGTTGATGTTAGGCCTGGCCGTGAATTCCTGCAGAAAACTGATAAGAGACTCAAACACAAAGACATATATATGCAGCCAATTGAAGCCTTTTTTTTTTTAGAATTAATCAGTACTCTATATGACCATTCATATCTTAGCGAAGTTTAAAATGTATATATATATCTATATATCTATATATATTAATCTTGTAAGTTTTGATATAAAATTTATACTTTAAGAAAATTTAAAGAATCAGAATAGAATCAAAGAGTTGAGATTAGTAATAGAATAGTCCCTTAATTAATTTGGCTTTTCTCCTGTCTCATAGCAGAAGATGGCTCTTTTATTCTGGCATGATACAGGGAGTTTGCATTTTCCTTTTAACAACATGCTTGAGTTTAAAGAAGGAGAGAGCCATTCTCCAACAATGGGCGCCATTTGTAGTTAGAGTTTTCCTGCCTGGCCCACGGTCAGGGCAAATCTCTCTCACCCGCCAGTCCCACAGACACTCAGACCCGATCAAGTAAACACAGAGACTTATATTAGTTACAAACTGTATGGCCGTGGCAGACTTCTTGCTAACTGTTCTTATATCTTAAATTAATCCATTTCCATTAATCTATACCTTGCCACATGGCTCGTGGCTTACCGGGACCTTCCCACGCAGCTTGTCATGGTGGCGGCTGGCAGTGTCTCTCTGACTCAGCCTTCCACTTCCCAGAATTCTTCTCCTTGTCCCGCCTATACTTCCTGCCTAGCCAATGGCCAATCAGTGATTTATTTACTGACCAATCAGCAACATACTTGACATACAGACCATCCCACAGCACTTCCCCTTTTCTTTTCTTAAAAAGGAAGGTTTTAACCTTTATACATCTCCAAAGTCAGCTTGGTATATTTGGGAATTTGGGCGTAGCTTCTCTTACTACTTCCTGCTGGAGGGGGGCGCTGTATCTTATGGGGACACAAAGAATATTTTAGGATTATGGAGTAGTCCATGAGGGTGTATCGTCTGAGCCAGTTGCCTTGAAACAGTTCTGGATGTTGAATCATCTGGGCCATGGTGTCATCGGAGACCTTTCAGGTGGTCTTGGCTGGTCAAACCTGATGTATCTTAATCTGGAACAAATCCATAGCCTCTGGCTTTCTGTGGAAACAAAAGCAGAGTCTCCTTTCCAAAGCAACATATCCTTACATCCAAATTTTGAAGTCAAGGTACTTTTAAAATACACATTTTGGCATAACTCAACAGCTTTTGTAATCAAATGTTTTTCTTCAGTTACGAATATCAAAGAGAACATAATCCAGATTCTCTGTGTGGTAGCTATCTTTACGTGGCTTATTTTTTTATATTAGCTTGAGCCTATTGCTTTAAACTGTAGCCTTCTAAGCCTGAAACGGTGCTGGCGCTGTGGCTGCTGGCTCCGCCCACCTCAGCTTCCCAACGTGGAGGTGGCACGTTTTCCGCCAGCTCTGGGAGCCATCAACTCTCAGAAATAGTGGGTCTATGCTTCTATCAAAGCAGCATGTAGCCCAGAAACCTCTTTTTTTGCTTTGTTTTGTTTTGTACTAGCAAAGGCTAAATCCACCACACAGCTTAATGTACCACTTGCAGAGGCCTCATTCCCGCCATACTGCAGGTCCAGTATGCACGCCAGGAACCCGCCATAGTAGCTCAAACCCGCAGGCTGCCGCTAGCTTGAAAGAGACAACTAGGAGCTGTTTTTAGCTCCGTTTTAGAATCTTTTTACTCAGGTTTTAGGTGGAAACTCTTGCCAACACGTTGGGCGCCATTTGTAGTTGTAACCAACCGTCTTATTAAATAAGAAACACAGAGCCGATTCAGAGAAGAAAGCCAAGAGGTCAGAACTAAGAGCCTTACCCTTCCTGCTTCAGCTATCCTGCTTCAGCCAAGAGAGCTCTCCGAAAAAGAGGCCTACTTCCTGTGTGTCCGTCTTTAAATACTCTAGATGTTCTGCCTTCTCATTGGTTGTAAACTAAACACGTGACTGCCTTGTCATTGCCTGTATGTACCGCCCTCCAGGTCCTTAAAGGCGTGCGCCACCACCGCCACGCACTTGCTATGGCTCTATAACTCTGACCCCCAGGCAACTTTATTTATTAACATACAATTAAAATCACATTTCAGTACAAGTAAAATACCACCACACCAGTGTTTCTCAAAGTTTATCAGAAGTTTGTCTCTATCTCCTTAAGCTCTTTTCTGGGCTCTCACTAGACCTCTAGGATAAGAAGATCTGAGGCTGTGATGTTTGTTAGTTGTATAGCATCTGAACTTTTTTTTTTCCAATTTATGAAAAGGGAAGTATGTTTACCATGCCTCACTGGTTTAATAATTAAATATTATAAGGGACAGAAAGCACATGGTATGTTGCAGGAGCTCAGGAAATGCTTTCTTTGATTCCCTCAAAGTATGAAGTCCCTGGAGTCCAGAGCACTTGAAAGATTCCTAGAAGAACATAGCTCTAGAGCCGTTCTGCTCTCGGGAAGAATTCCTCCAGGAATGTATTCTCTCCATGCTTATACTGGGTATAATAAGACAGAAGACTAGCCTGATGTACTTTACACTAAAATAAATTAGTATGTAATTGTATTCATAAGTATGATCAAATCTGCTGTGTCTATGATTGCTTAAAGTAGAATTCCAACCCTGTCGTTACTTGGAAGTCTGGAGGGTGGGGGTAGATTTAGAGTTAGTTATGGTGATTTTTTTTTTTTAGGAAAGCAAGGAGATTTTTAAAGATAAAGTATTTTGAGTTATATGTATTAGAGTTGATGTATTGAGGTGTGGTAGCCTCTGTTACGTTTTGATGGACTATAATCCTAACTTGACAGGCATCTCTTGGCTTATTGGCAGTTTTTGGTTTTACCTTCATCAGAAAGAGGGAAGTTAAAAGGACACACCCATTTCTAGAAGTTATGCAAAACTCTCTTCCAAGAAATGACTTGCCCTTCTACAAGTTTAGCCGCAGGATCTGGAGAAAGATGATTGGAGGCACTGAGAAAATTGTAGTCATCAGAGAAGAGTTCTGTTATCTGGGGTATAGTACCTAAGGCAAGGCAGAAGATTGTGGAGTTTAAGAAATATTTTCAACTGCCAGGAAAGAAAGTAATGTGTGAAGGTTCTGCCTAGCTTGGCTATTCAGAAGAACACAGCTCTTGCTTCCAAGAATCTGAGTAATCTGGTTAAATAAGGTATTGCGATATCAGATTGTCTTAATGAACACCATAAGAGGCTGTCCAGGATGGAACAGACTTCAGTCTCTCACCCATTTGTTAAGCACATCCTCCTAGAACACCTTCTACCTCTCTTCCTATCCCTTCTACTTTATCCTAATCCAGGGCTTAGCAAACAGCCCTGCACCACTCTTTGGGAATAGTTTTGTGAATACTCAAGCTAGATCTGTTTGCTTGTAAATTGCTGTGTTCATGCTATTGTAGATTTGAGTAGCTGTACCAAAGACTATATGCCCTATAGTCTGCCCTTTATGGGAAACTTTGTTGATCACTACTCTAGGCTGTCTCTTTTTCAGAATTTCCAGTATTAAACATTCTCTAATTTCCAGAGAGGGTCTAAGAAAATCCTTAGTACTTCAAGAAGAGTTCTGTTTTCTTTGGTATAATACTTAAGGAAGAATAGAAGAATCTGGAGTTTTAGAAGTAGCCTGAACTGGCCATCTCCTGTGACCAGATTGGTGCCTAACCTAATTGTCATCAGAGAGGCTTCATCCACCAACTGATGAATGATGCACACCCACAGCCAAACAGTAGGCAGAGTTCTGGGAATCCTGCAGAAGATGAGGAGGAAGGATTATAGAAACCAGAGGGTTCAAGGACACCACAAGAAAACTCACAGAATCAACTAACCTGGGCTATAGGGGCTCAGAGACTGAACCGATAAACCAGGGAGCCTGCATGGGACTGACCCAGGCCCTCTGCATATATGTGACAGTTGTGGGACTCTGAACAGTTGGAGCAGGGGCTGTCTCCCATTCTTTTACTGGCTTTTTGGAATTCTGTTCCTCATACTGGGTCACCTTGTTAAGCCTTAATACAAGGGGAGATTCTTAGTCTCACTGAAACTTGTTATGCCATGTTTTGTTGATATCCATGGGAAGCTTGCCCTTTTCTGAATAGAAATGGAGAAGGAATGGATGGGGAGGGGTGCAGAGGGGAGGTGGGGGGGAAAGGGCTGGGAGGAGAGGAGGGAGGGAGGGGAAACTGCAGCTGGGATGTAAAATGAATAAATAAATAAATTTATTTTAAAAAGCAAAACAAACAAAAAAAATTTCAGGGCTGAAGCTAAAAGGGCCTTTAGGAAGTTCTTCCTTAAAACAAAAGACAACTCCCCTGCAGGAACATGCCTAGTTCAACTTTAATGTGTGAAATAACCTAAAAACCAATCAAGTTCTTGTTTCATGTGTAAAACAGAACACTCATGGGTGATTCCAGGGAATCTCATTGGAGGCTGATATACTAGGATTTTTTTTAGATCCTTCACCATCAACAGAATACTTAAAATGTGATCTAGCCACCCTAAGTCTCAACTGGGGCCTATTTTAATTTTCTAGTTGCCAAAGAGCAATAGGAGGAAGTCATAACCTTGTTCTGCACATGTACAGACCTAACCCAAAGGACAGACAGGATCACATGACATGCACTCTGCTCAACGGCCGGAGTGTGATGCAACTTCCAGGTCATGTATACCCACATTTGTGTCTCTGTGGTCTGGGAAATTGTGAAATGCTTTGTTTTCTGACTAGATTTGGGCACAAAAGGAAAACAGTCACTTCTGTTTCATCAGAACAAGTGGTGATATCTACTTGATTCTAGACACAAATTCTAACTTTATTTTTTTGACAGTGTATCTATCTTATGTACTTCTTTAAGCATTATCTCTTCCTCTCTGTCTTGATTATTACTATTCTATTTATTTCATATACTCATTTTGGTGGTTTTTGAGTTTGGCTTTTCTGGTTTTGTTTGTTTGTTTGCTTGTTTGTTTGTTTTGAGGCAAGGTCTTGACTGTTTTGAGGCAAGGTCTTGACTGTATTGCCCAAGCTAATGACCCTACTGTCACATTATTCTCATTTAGATTGCCATTTTCTCAACTTTCAAAATAGATTGGGTTTTGTTGTTGTTGGGTTTTTTGGTTTTTGTTCTTTTTTTCTCTTACTTATTTATCTTTCTCTGGTTCACCTTCCTCGTTGCTAGATGAGCACTATTTGACATTTGAACAAGTAGGTACAGAGCACTATTTAACATTTCTTGCTGCTGTGCACTTTGCAGTGGCCCCCAATACCGATAAAGATGGGGCTTCTTAGGGTGGTTCTGAAGGCCTTACAGGGCCTCCAAGCCCTTCCTTTCCTCCCTTCTGCAGTTAAGAGACTCACCGAATTTTCCAAACCTGTCTTATCTTTTTTCCCATGCCCAGGCGTTGTTCGTACTGTGTGATCTTTTAAAGAAGACTTTCTCCTTTCTTTACAGCCTTCCTGGTCGTTTATAGTCATTCATTTCTCTCTCCTCTGTGTCCCTCCCTTTCCCCCTTTTCTCTCCCTTCCCCCCTGTCTGCCACTGTCTCCAGAAGTTTGAGTTTCTGTTTCAGTGATCTGCTAGGACATTGTGTCTCTTTTTGTGATACTTTTAAAACACTGCTTCTTCTTTTAGGGCTGTACATTAATGCCTTATCTTCCTGAAACTTGATAAATATTTTAAGTCACTTAAAAGGAATGTTTGTGTCTTGCCTCTCTTCTTTATCCCACATAGCATAGACCACAGTTCATCTTTGTTTTCACTGACTACTTAAAAACGACAAAAAACCTTGTTGATTCGTCATAAGACAAAAATTTCCACATATTTACATTCTTTTTAAAGATTTATTTTTTTTATTTGGAGGGGGATCTGTGTATGTGTTCATGCACATGTGCACAAAAGTGCCCACAGGGGTCAGGGTCAGATCCCCTGGAGCTGGAGTTACAGGGGACTATGTGTCACCTTGTGTGTGCTAAGAACCTAACTCCTGTCCTCTGGGAAAGTGACAAACACCCTTAACTGCTGAGCCATCCCATTCTTTATTTACTTTTTAAATATTTTATAGCTTTGACATTTTACTTTCAAATCCATGATTCATCTTTTGTTACTGTTTTGTTAGCCTATTTGTTTTTCATGGGAGGTCTCCCTGTGTGGGCCAAGTTGGCCCAGAACTCATAATCCTACTACTTCAGCCTCCTCCTGAGCATTTGGTATTATGGGCTTATACTACCACTCCTTCCCCAGGCCCTTTTTACATGGATTCTCGGTTTCTCCAGCACCATTTGTTGAAAAGGCTGTCTGTCTTCCATTGAATTTCTTTTATACCTTTATCAAAATCAGTGGGGCCAGTAAGATATTTCAGTGGATAAAGATGTTTTTACTAACAAACCTGGCAACCCAAATTTTATCTCCAGACCCTACATGATGGAAGGAGAAAACCAACTCCTACAAGTTGTCCTCTGACCTCTTCACTGTGGCACACATGCCCCCCCCAACAAATAAATGTAATATAGAAGTAAATAAAAATAAGTGGGTATGTCATGTGGTTCTAGTTCTTGGTTCTCTGTCCTGTTTCCTTGTTCTGTATGTTTGTAGCTCTCCTCCAGTACATATAGTCTTGATTGCTAGAGCTATAGAACATTTAAAATACATGCACTGGGGCTGGAGAGATGACTTAGTGGTCAGAGCACCGGCTGCTCTTTCAGAGGACCCAGTTTCAATTCCCAGCATCAACATGGTAGTTCAAAACCATCCACAACTCCAGCCAAGGGCACCACACACATAAACACACATGGTACACAGACTAAAAACACTCATAAAATAAATTTTTTAAAATATATTGTCCTGATTCTATCCATTTTAATCTTCTTTTCCAAAATTGTCCTATCTATTTTCATCCTGTCTTCTTTCCATATATACTATAGAATAAGCTTGCCTATATCAACAAAACTTTCCATTGGGATTTTTATAATTATTGTGGTAAATGTGTGTGTGTGTGTGTGTGTGTGTGTGTATGTTTTGGAAGATGTACTGTATTGATTCTTCTAATGTGTGGTATGTCTGTTGAAACATTTAGGACTACTTGACTAATTTTTTCAACATTATATAGTTTGTAACATAAATGTTCTGCATGCACAGTGTTTTGTTAGATTTATACTTTTTATTTTTTTTTTAAAAATTGATTATAAATGATCCTGTGTTGTTGCTTTTTTTTTCTTTTTTCCTTGTTTTTGGTGCTGAAGGTTGGACCCAGGGTCTTATTCATGGTAAACAAGCACTCTACCATTGAGGTATCCACCCAGCTCCAATGTATATTTTTTATTGTCTATGCTAACATTCATTGCTAGACTAGAGAATAAGTAGTCTAAAAGTAAATAGATTTTTTTTTTTACTTAATCTTGTATCCTGTGACCACCATGTTCTCAGAATTATTTGGAATTATTTGTGGATTTTCAGCATAAATAATCATGTCATCTGAAAATAAGACAGTGGTTTTCTTTTCTTTTGTCTTTATCCTCTTTTTCTGGTCTGTATGTTTCTTATATCTGTTTCCTCCTTTGTCACATGACTAGAACTTCCAGCACGGTGTTAGAAGTGATTGTCTTTGTCTTGCTTCCAATTTTGTCAGTCTTTCAGAATTCACTGTAACCTATAACATTAGATACTGGTCTTTTTATGCAATTTATCACATTCAACAAGTTCAACTATATTCTTGTCTTCTGAGGTTTTAAATGAATGCGTATTCTTTTCTGCATTGATGCAACATTGTTTTCAGCTTTAGCCTTTCTATATGGTGGGTTATGTTTGTTAATTTCAAGTATGTCTTGCATGTACAAATCAGCTCTACCTCCTCATACTAAGCCCCACTTAGTTACCTGGCTCTTTGGGTTACTGAATTGCATTTAAGTCCGTAATCCACTTTAATTTTCTTTCAAGATTTTGTATATATGAGAACAGTCCTGGAAAACTTTCTTTTTACAGAATATTCAAGACTTGTGTTTCCATATTGTCTTTGCATTATGTGTTAGTAATCCAAGAGTAATTTTTCATATCTGTGTCATGGGCATTTTCAGCTAAAGCTCCCAAACCCCTTCATAAAAATATTTATTATGTGCACTGCTCAGAATGAAAGGGCAGAGCTAAAGAACTCAAATCATGGAGATTCCAACACATACTTTTATCTTATTCTCTTTTCTGTGATCCTCTTGCATACCTTTTTTATTTTCTGTTATAAAAAGTTATTTTTAAATTACACCTAGTAAAATGAATAAATTATGTACTCATTGAATGAAAAAATGCCAATACATTTTTGCTGAGTTCCCATATGTTTACACTGTGCCAGGTACCTGGTGGCCACGCTGAACGTAGTAGCCTCAAGAGACTCAAAGCTTAAAGTAAATAAGAGCGTACAAACAATTGAAATGCAGATTTGGAGAAAGAAATTCCCAAGTCCACAGTATTAGAAGTTTAGATATCCTTGGTTTTCTGTTTTTCCATGAGAAGTTGAGTATTATTCTTTCGAGGTCTGTGAAGAGTTGTGTTGAGATTTTGATGGGGATTGCATTGAATCTGTAGATTGCTTTTGGTAAGATTACCATTTTAATTATGTTGGTTCTACCTATCCATGAGCATGGGAGATCTTTCCATTTTCTGATCTTCTTTAATTTCTTTCTTCAAGGACTTAAAGTTCTTGTATGCAAGTCTTTCAAGCTAGGAAACAAGGAGGACCCTAAGAGGGATGTATTGATCACCTTGGGAAGGGGCAACAGAGGAGATCCCAATGAGTAAACTGGGGATGGGGGAGCAATAGAGGGTAGGGGATGGGAGATGAGAACATGAGGGGACTGGATGGTTGAGCTGGGGGAGGGATGGAGTGGGAGAGCAATGAACGAGATATCTTGATAGAGGGAGACACTATGGGGTAAGGAAGAAATCTGGTGCTAAGGAAGTTCCCAGCAATCCACAAGGATGACCCCAGATTAGACTACTAGCAACAGTGGGGAGGGTACCTGAACTGGCCTACCCCAGTAATCAGATTGGTGAATACTGTCACCATAGAGCCTTCATCCAGTAACTGATGGAAGCAGATGCAGAGATCCACAACCATGTACTAGGACGAGCTCTGGGAATCCAGTCAAAGAGAGGAAAGAGGGATTACATGAGCGGGGGGTGGGGGGGTGGGGGGTGGGGGGGTGGAGGGGTGGGGTGAGGGTGTGTGTTAAGATCATGATGGGGAAATCTACGGAGACAACTGAACAAAGCTCAAAAAAACTTTAGACCAACAGCTGTGGAACCTGCATGGGACTGTACTAGACCCTCTGCATATGGGAGACAGTTGTGTAGCTGGGTCTGTTTGAGGGGCACCTGGCAGTGTGATCAGGATCTATCCCTGGTACATGAGCTGGCTTTCTGGATCCTGTTACCTATGGTCAGACAACTTGTTCACCCCTGATAAAACAAGGAGAGGCTTGGTCCTGCCTCAACTGAATGTACCAGGCTTAGCCTTCCCCCCACGGGAGAACTTACCTTGTTGGAGGAGGGAATGAGGGTTGGGGGTTAGTGGGAAAGGGATGAGAAGGGGATCTGTGGTTGGTATGTAAAATGAATAAAAAAAATTTTAAAAAGGAACACACAAAAAATAATAAAAAGAGTAATAGCTTTTTCATAAAAAAAAGCTTAGGACCAGAAGTTCTTGCTATATCTTTAGCATCAAGAACAGTGGTTCTCAACCTGAGGCTTGAATTACTCTTTCACAGGGGTCACATATCAGATATCCTGCATATCAGATATTTACATTACAATTCATAACAGTAGCAAAATTACATTTAAGAATAATAAAAATTTTATGGTTGGAGGTTACCACAACATGAGAAACTGTATTAAAGGGATGCAGCTTTAGGAAGGTTGAGAACCACTGCTCTAGAATGTTGCCTGGTCTGTAAGAACACCAAGAAACAGAGGAGAGCAGTTATGATAGAAGAGGGATATGAGCTAGAGACGGCATTACCTGCTGTGTCATGAATACACCAGCATTTTGTAAGCAGCTGTTTATTGGCTTGTACTACTTCCTTGGAAGGAGAACCTGATATATATATAGTACAGCATATATTATACAGTGTATAATATAGAGTGTACAAATACTATGGTACATTGAAAAGGAGGTTTAATAGGTCAGCTGCTGCTTGAGTTAAGTATTCCCTCCAGTGCCTGTCTCTCTGGAAAGGGCTGTCCCTAAATCATTGATGTTCAGGTGCAAGTATGAACAAATACACAGAGACATCTCAAAAAGAAGAAAATGATGTTTGCTATGGGTACTTTAAGAGCTTCCCAGGTTCTCCTTCCAAGGAGTAGTATAGGCCAATAAACGGCTGCTTACAAAATGCTGATGTATTCATATATTCATATATGTACACACACACACACACACACACACACACACACACACACACGTACACTCACTCTATATATAGCTGTATACAGCACCTACTGGGTACATCTATACAAGTATACAGAGTTTCACAAACAATGGCCAGGACAAGATTTTATGTGACTATAATTAAATGCCTTTTATTTTTATTTTTCCTCAACTTTATTATACATGGTAATACCTCAATTTTAATTTAATCTAAGGCTTATCAGACCTCATGTATAGTCCCCTTGACCAATTAAGTGCCATAAGGACTTTATGCTAGAAAGCAATCAAGTAATGGACATATTTATTGATGGCTATTTAGGTGCTAAACAGTATTCTAAATACTGTGACTATAGCATGGGAGTAAGGAGGTGCATTGGTTACTTTTCTATTGCTGATAAAAACACCTTTGTCCAAGGCAGTTATGGAAGAGTTTGTTTGGGCCTATGATTCAAGAGGGATAAAAGTCCATCGTGGGGGAAACATGGCAGCAAGTGACAGGTGTGGTAGCAGGAGCAGACAGCTGAATGCTTATCTCTTCAGACACAAAGAGAGAGATCAGACTGGGGATGGGGCAAAGCTGTAATCTCTCAGAGCCCACCCCCAGTGACACACTTCCCCCAGCAAAGGTACACCTCCTAAACCTCCCAGACAGCACCACTAACTAGGGACCAAGTATTAACATTTCTGAGCCTATGGGGGACACTTCTCATTCAAAACCCCGCAGAAGGGAAAACAAAGGAGAATGAAAGGGTCCCTGTGCTCGTGGCGGTTCCATTCCGGGAAGTGAGTGCAGACAGTCCACAGAAATGGTGTGAGTGCTAATAAGACCAATGACACCAGTGAAACCTGATGAGGAGAAAGAAGAATGTGAGTGCTTGCTAGGGGAGGGGGTGGGGAGCAGCTTCTCAACAATGTGAAGTGTGGATACACACCTGAATAAAGAATAAGGAATGGGAACACTGGGAGAAGGCACATGTGTCCAGAAAGAACAACTAAAATTAAGAGCCTGAGGCAGGTATGTGCCTGGTAGTGTTTAAGGCCAGTGTGACAACAAAATGGACAAGATTGACATGAGATAATGACAAGAGGTTCAGGCATAGCAGGCTATGTTTGTGAAGAAGGGAAAAGAGAACAGCAGCCCTCAGTCCAATCCTCAGCACCATGAAGAGGGAAAAAACAAGAGGGGAAAAGCAGCTTATGTAGGATCACAGTTTAGAGGTTTCAGTTGCTCCTGTTGTTTTAAACTATAGTAAGAAAGTACCTTGTGACAGAGACACATGTTAGAGCAAGCTGCTGTCTTTGGCCAGGAAGCAAACAGAGAAGAGAGTCCTATAGTCCCTTCAAAGTCACGTCACCAATGACCTAAGTTCTCTCTCTTGGCCTTATTTCTTAAGAATTCTACAACCTCCCAAATAGCATCACAACCTAAGACCAAAACTTTGGAATTATCCAAGACCCAAATTGTAACTTAGGCTAAAGGGCCATCATAAAGGAAATTGGTTTTTACTCTGAGTGGGTGGACAGTGATTTCATGCAGAGAAGCACAGCCTACCTTGATTTACATCCTATCCTGCTTTCTGACCTCACTTTCGTGAATAGATTGTTGAATGGAATCATGAAGGGTATAAAAATCAATGCAATTATGGGATAGTGAGATGGTGTATTTGCTGCCAAGCCCAGTGACCTTAGGTCAATTCTTAATAGGCACATAGTAGAAGGGGAAAATTGACCCCAGCAAGTTGTTCTCAGACATATACATACATACACACGCGCGCGCACACACACACACACACACACACACACACATTGTAACATGCACACAGTTCATACATACAGACACATAAACACACAATGAAATTAGAGAACACCAGGGAAGATAAGGAACAGATATTTTAAACTCTTTCACTGACAGAATTTGCTGATAGATTAAATATTGAATATGAGAATAGTTGCCTTTGACATAGGAAGGATGTTATAGCCATAATTAAGATGGGAAAGATTATAGGGAAAAAAATTATTCTGAGGGATATTAGAAGGCCAAATTTTGGAGGTAGATAAGAGTTGAGACAGAGTCTCATCTTGTATACTAGGCTGGCCTGGTTGTCACCGTGTCAATCTGGCATCAATCCTGTCCTAGACAAATGCTGAGATGACAGATGTGAGCCACTATGCCTGGTGGAAGTTCCATTTTTAACATACTAGTTTTGAAATGCTTAATAATGGAGAGTTGGGTATAGGACTCAGGTTCCTCAGATAGGGTTAGGCTGGGGCTGACATTTGGAAATTGCAGCAAGTAGATGGCTTTGATCCAATGGTGAGTGTAGAAACAGTCCATCTGAGAACTGAGCATTGGAACATTCTAGGGCTTAGAGAATAGGAAAAAAAAAACAGCAATGGCATCTGGAAAAGCAATACCAAGTGGGAAATTGAGAGTGGATGCCAAAGCCTATCAAGAAAGTGTGTCAATAAAGGTGACACAGTGAAGGTGTGCCAATAATAGACCACTGTAAAATGTTCCTGAGAGATCACAGTAAGGCCCAAGAACTAGTTAGCAGCACTGGAGTCTTCACAGCCTTTGATACAGTATCCCAGAAGTAGTGAGGAGCAGCCCGATGAAAGTACCTTTCATATGGGAGGAGACAAAACCAATAAGCACAGTGCTATAGAAACTGAAGCTTAAGTGAAGAGGAATTGAAAAGCTGAGCCCTAGTCAAAGATGAAGATGGAATCATGACACCTTCTACCTTTTTCTTGAGATGGTGGAAATGATTCTCGCAGGGAAGGATGAAGCCACTACTCTGGAGAGGGCACGGTTTTTGAAGCGATGTTCCAGGTGGGTGAAAGGGTGTGTGCCTAGGGAAGAAGGCTGCTATAAATTATTAAGAGATCTGCCTGTACTCTCCAGTACCAGAGAATGCCGCTGTGGAGGCAAGTGCATTGGTAAATGTGGCACCGGATCTCTTTTGATTGTATTTCCTCATGAAGTTTTGGAGATTTAAAGAGAGATCAGAGATAGTTGACAAAGAGCACAAGAAAGTCCTGGATTAGGTCAATAAGATGGTTGGGCATTGTGAGTGGCCTGTGTGAAGGCCCAGGAAAGGCAATCTGCAGCTAGCTATTCTACTTTCCCTCTACCTTGCATAGCTATTATCACTTGAGGACAGGTAGAGTAGGCAGAACACTAGACTTAGCTGGAGGTTGTGGTTTTGCCAAGTAAACAAGAGAAATGGAAAAAGAAGCAAAGAAATTATAAGGAGGGATCAAGAGCGTTGATTTCTGAAGAGATTGAGGACAAGGATAAAAGGGGAGTGTGAAGTATTGGTAGAATTAATATAGCTCCCTGAAGGTTGAAGGAATTGTGATGATAATAATAATAATAATAATAATAATAATAATAATAATAATAATAAATTATTGACATTTATAGTACTCTGGTTCATTTGCATTAAAAAGCCCTCTCATAAATAGGGTAGATGGTAATAGTGATGGTTATGATTCTCATTCTGTAAATAAGGAAAGATCCAAAGAAATAAGTAACTTAGTTGAAAAATCATGCAATGAGTCTGTAGTAGAGCTCAGACTCAACCCAAAGCTCTGTAACTGTATTTAGTTTTTGGTTGTTTAGGGGTTTATTTTTTATCACTGTGTATCAATTCTGCTCAGAGTTTATTCAGTCATTTTGAAGAGATACAGTGTAGAAGACAGCATAAGAACATATGTAGTCAAGTTTTAAATTCCATAATATGGGATAATATAAGACATTTTTTTCATTCAGTAATATAGATGGAATGCTTGACATGAGCAAGTAACTACCATGAGTCTTAGGAAAACTATGTCAGTAAATAGGACTGAAGACGAGGGGAAGGCCCTAAAGGTAGATACTCAGAGAATTCCCACAAAGATTTCTCAGCAGTGATTTTTCAACTAAAGAGGCATACTGTAGGAAATTAGGAAATTTATTTCTCTGCTACACTTGGTATAACATTGTTGCTTAACTCACAGTGCCTTAATCTGTAAGCTAAGATTTTTATGGCTTTGCAAGTACTCCCTAGTCTGATGTTTTGTAAGTATGTATCTAGTCTAAAGGAGTAGCTGCACTACTCCTGTTCTAACATGTTCTAAAACCATCTTCCATTATTGAGCTGAGGAATCTGAAAGGGAAATGTAGGCCATGAGTACCTAAAGGGTCCAGCAGTCCCTAGGTTAATAGGCATGAGTCCAGGGGGCACCAACTGAGATTTCCAGGCTCTTGTGTCCCAGAATAAAGAACTGGACTAGCGACACAAGGATAGTGATAGAAATAGAGACAGTTTATTAAGAAAAGAAAGGCACACTGAGAATGAAGTGAGCTAGAGAGCTGGCACAGGTCCCAGGCCCTCTGGCCTTGACAGTCTGGATTCTTTATAGGTAACATATAACGCTCTCCTTCTTCCTCATTTAGAGAGCTTGAGTTTTAGGCATTTGTTTTTTTGTTTTTGTTTTTTGTTTTTCTTGTTAGGAAATGCTCTTGTTTTATTACATGTAGCCAATGGCCAGAGGTTCCCAGTCTTCCTTTGTCAACTGGCTTCTTTTATATGATAATCTTAATTATTTAATTACATGTTTATTTGCTGGAGCACAAATACTATGATGCATATGTGGAGGTCAAATGATAACGTTCATACCTTGTGGGTTTTAGGGATTGAACTCAGATCATTAGGTGTGGTGGCAGGTACCTTTATCCACTGAGCAATCTGATGAGTCCCTCACATGATAATCTCGGAGCCTTTCTCTCCAGGCCCTACCCTGTCATACCCATCCTCAATCAATGGTATGTGAGGACCTGCTAAAAGCTTTAAGATAACTAATGGCATTTTCTCCTTCTTTCTGTGTCTCTGATGATTTAGGCCTGGAAGAAACACTGGTTTATACTGCGGAGCGGCCGGGTGAGTGGCGACCCAGATGTTCTGGAATATTACAAGAACGAGCACTCCAAGAAACCCCTGCGGATCATCAACCTGAACTTGTGTGAGCAGGTGGATGCAGGCCTGACCTTCAACAAGAAAGAGCTGCAGGACAGTTTTGTGTTCGATATTAAGACCAGTGAGCGCACTTTTTACCTGGTGGCTGAGACAGAGGCCGACATGAATAAGTGGGTCCAGAGCATCTGCCAGATCTGCGTCTTCAATCAGGCTGAGGAGAGCACAGGTATGAGAGCAAGTACAGCTCTTTCCCAAGAGGACTCTACTGAGACCTCGGGTTCCTCTAGCTAGGAAAGCTGGCCCTAGTTAAGATTGCTTTTTTGGCACAAGTGATTGGCAAATGGGGAGAGTATAACAGAGTTGGCCTGATATAGAGGGACCTCCTGGTTCTAATACTGCTCAAATGGAGAATCAAGAAAGGTGAGGGTCACGATGATACTAATGATGTTTCAGGTGCCTTGATGCTTCCAGCATTTGTCGCCTCACAACCATTTCTCCCACTCCCTGTTTAACACACCTTGCCACCTGTCAGCCATGCCATAGGAAAGATCTCCCTTGGATCACACCTCTGGTCCATTTCTGTCTGTTCTGTTCCATCTATTTCAGATCATCTTACAGTTTGCTTGCTTGTTTCTTAGGCATCCTTTGTGGTTATTGATACATAGTCTCATGTTCCTTTATATCCACTTGAGGACAGATAAAAGGATGAAATGCTGAATTTATGTTTGAGTTTTGATAGCCCTTTGTTAAAAAGTACCTCAACTTGTGTATCTATGTTTTATGTGTGGGAGGAGTTTGAATACATATCCATGCACATTTAGCAGCCAAAGGAACATTGGGTATCTTCTTCTATCACCCTCTGCCTTATTCATTAATATGTAAATATCTTTTCTTCTTAAAAAAATCTTCCCGCCGGGCAGTGGTGGCGGCGCATGCCTTTAATCCTAGCACTCGGGAGGCAGAGCCAGGCGGATCTCTGTGAGTTCGAGGCCAGCCTCGACTACCAAGTGAGTTCCAGGAAAGGCGCAAAGCTACACGGAGAAACCTTGTCTCGAAAAACCGGAAAAAAAAAATCTTCCCACTAGTTTCAGAACTTGCTAGTATCTCGTATTTGTAAGTCATAACTGTGACTTTTTAATTACGAAAGTTTTATGACCACTATAACAACATCCCTAAGCACAGTCTCTTTTTTGTAGTTTTTTTTTAATTATTAAGAGATTTTCTATTCATTTTACATACCAACCACAGATTCCCCTCTCCTCCCTCCTCCTACCCCTCAGCATTCCCCTCAACCCATCCCTCATTCCCACCTCCTCCAAGGCAAAATCTCCCATAGGGAGTCAGCAGAGCCTGGTACATTCAGTTGAGGCAGGTCCAAGCCCCTCCTCCCTGCACCAAGGCTGCAAAAAGTGTCCCACCATAGACACTAGGCTCCAAAACGCCAGTTCATACACCATGGATGGTCCCGATCCCACTGCCTGGGGGCCCCCTAAACATTAGGTTCAAGCTAAACAACTGTCTCGCCTATCTAGAGGGCCTAGTCCAGTACCATGGGGGCTCCTCAGCTATTGGTCCACAGTTCATGCGTTTCCACTAGTTTGGCTGGTCGTCTCTGTATATTTTCCCGTCATGATCTCGATGTCCCTTGCTCATAGAATCCCTCCTCTCTCTCATCGGTTGGACTCCTGGAGCTCAGCCTGGCACCCAGCTGTGTATCTCTGCATTTGCCTCCATCAGTCACTGGATGAGGGCTCTATGATGACAGTTAGGGTATTCAGCCATCTGATCACCAGAGTAGGCCACTAATCTTCCCACTAATTTCAGAACTTGCTAGTATCTCATATTTGTAAGTCATAACTGTGACTTTTTAATTACAAAAGTTTTATGACCACTATAACAACATCCCTAAGCACAGTCTCTTAATAAAATGCCGCAAGTATCTGCATGCATGTAGTATTTTTAGCATTAAAAGGTGTGGTTGCCTCAGTAGCAAAATAGAAAAGGAAATTAACCCCAGATCACCTTAAATGACTTACAATCTAGGAAAGTAGGACAGAATGCATTTCTTCTCAGAAGCAGTGTGTTGGGCCCACAAGAAAGAGCCTCAGGTAAGGATCTGCTGCACACGCCTGACAGCCTGAGCTCTGTCTGAGAGACTCACAGGAAGAAAGAACTAGCTCACAGGAATGTCCTCTGACCTCAAACTCACTGTGGCGTTCATAATAACAGTAATTATTAGTTGGTTATCATTTTGTGGTGTTGGAAACTACACACAAGGCCTTTGTGTCTAGGTCAGAACTACTATTCAGCTGTAGCCCCAGCCCTTATCATTTTTTTCTACAAAGTAAGTGTAATTTACACAGATCTAGAAATAATTCAAAGGTTCTTATTCTTCATGTTAAATTATGTCATGAAAATGATAGCTTAATTCTTTAAGTAAATGATACACAGGTGAAAATTCAAGTTTATAACTCATAAATTACAGAAAGACAATTTTATTCCTTCATGTACTATAACCGATTCAAGAAGATATGAGGTTATGTTTACATCACTGAGCTGGCTAGTAATGAACATTTTACTAGTTTATTTTATAGTTCCAAACCATTACCATGTAATTTGAAATGTTAACAATTTAAATGTCTAAATATTCTAAATAGCAAACGCCTGTTAGCAGTGTACGCTAAAACATGCATGGTTATCAAAAACAGTGAGTGTTCATACCAAATAATTAAATGTAAAATATCATACCAGGTCCTCTCAGAGAAACATAGAAATAATGCTGAAGGTCTCACTGTTGTTGGTGTTAATTTATAACTTGGGAGAATGAAATAAAAGCCCGAAGTCAGAATGTGTGAGTAGATAGTTACAGTACAGTGCTGTTAGAGAGGTCCTTGCTCAGAAAACTGGAAAACAGCTCCCAGAACAAACAGCCAAGGGTCTGGGAAGAGGAGGAGATGGTTCAGTCGGTAAAGTATTTGCTTCCCAAGGGTGAGGACCTGAGTTCAGTGCACCCACGTAAGAAGCTGCTGTGGCAGCAGTGCTGCTAGAGGGAAGGGAGATCCCTGAAGCTGCCAGCCAACCAGCCTATCCAAATCAGTGAGAGGCCCTGTCTCAAAAAAAGAAGGTAGAGGATGACTAAAGAAGACACCTAACAGCAACCTCTGCTCTCCACATGTATAATATGCACACCCATTTCTGTGGACACATGCATCTCTCTCTCTCTCTCTCTCTCTCTCTCTCACACACACACACACACACACACACACACACACACACACACATTTGGGCGTGGTGGCTCATGACTTAATCTGAGCACTTAAGAAATTAAGGCAGGAGGATTGCATGAGTTTGAGGCCAGCTTGGGTAACAAGCGTTAGACCTGTCTCAAAAATCGAAAAGAGGCCAGGGACAAAGCTCAGTGAGTCCATCCTGATGGCCTGAGTTCAATCCCCAGAACCCAAGCTGGATATGACAGTGAGCATCTGTAATCGTAGCACACCTATAGAAAATGGGACCCAGAAATAGGAGAGTCAGTTGGAAGCTAACAGCTTGCTAGCCTAGCATATGAACCTATGAAATGGCAGAGTGAAGGGAGGGAAATTCACACACACAGACACATGCACTCTCAAAACAAGTTTTGCCTCAAGAAACAATCTCTATATCCAAGGCCCAGGGAACATCACAGAAGAGGTGGGGTAGAAAGATTGCAAGAGCCAGAAACCAGAACATCTGCTTCAAGATAGTGTCTTCTCTATATGACAGGAAAGCTGCAGCCATGAAATCTCAACAATATGGTCACCTAAACAAGGCCTGCATATTGATAGCACATGGTTGACATGCCAGCAGGAATGGGGGAAACCTCACAAGGCCCCAATCCTAAATGAAAACTACAAGTAAATAATGACCACAGCAAAAAGAAGAACCAGTCTTCCCCGGGGATGAGCTCCCTAGTTGGTTATCTATTATAAAGTGGTCAGCCCTAAAATATATGCATATGAGTAACACTAAATGGACTCGGCAAGTTGTATTTATATTTATACACACACCCATAACAATAATTAAAGAAAAGGGGGTTATAAATTTGAGAGAAGGGGTAGAGAGTGACACAGGAAGAGTTGGAGGGAGAGAGGGGGAAAATGATATATCTACTGGGGCTGGGCACCCCCAGTCAGTTGTTCTCTTTACTTTGAAAAGTTGTAGCTTTCTACAGTGTTCTCTGTTTACTACAAAAAAAACGTTATTTAAATGAGCACTACACTTATCTGTGGGTAAAAGGACAAGTACTTAGAATGCAGTTAAAATTATGCTACTTTGGCTGGGCGGTGATTGTACACACCTTTAATCCCAGCACTTGTGAGGCAGAGGCAGGCGGATCTCTGTGAGTTCAAGGCCAGCCTGATCTAGAAAGTATGTTCCAGGACAGCCAGGGCTACACAGAGAAACCCTGTCTCAAACAAACAAACAAACAAAACACACACGCATACACACTCACACACACTAGTTTGGAAAAGTGGCAGTATTAAGTTCTCTGGGTTCTGTGGCCTCACCAGCCATTTGTAGTTGGCTAGGTTCACAGTACCAAGCATGAATTCCCTCTTAATGAATGGGCTTTATGTCCAGTTAGACAGCTGTTGATTGCCCTCAAGATATAAGTGCCACTATTGAACCTTTGGGGATACCTTACCTGTCATATCTGGGTAGGACTGTGGTCTTAGCCAGGGTTTCGGTGTCTGTGAAGAGACACCATGATCATGTTTTTTTTTTTCTTCTTCTTCTTTAAATAAATTTATGTATTTATTTATTTTACATCCTGGCTGCAGTTTCCCCTCCCTCCTCTCCTCCCAGTTCTGTTCCAAACCCCCAGTGCACTCCTCCTCCATTTCTGTTTAGGAGAGGGCAGGTCTCTCATGATATCAATAAAACATGGCATAGCAAGTTGCAGTAAGACTAAGCACCTCCCCATGTATTAAGGCTGGGCAAGGTGACCCAGTATGAGGAGTAGGGTCCCAAAAGCCTGTAAAAGAGTGGGAGACAGCCCCTGCTCCTACTGTTAGGTGTCCCACAAGAGGACCAACCTACACAACTGTCATATATGTGCAGAGTGCCTGGGTCAGTCACATGCAGACTCTCTTGGTTGTCTGTTCAGTCTCTGTGAGCCCCTATGAGCCCAGGCTAGTTGATTCTGTGGGTTTTCTTGTGGTGTACTTGGCCCCTCTGGCTCCTCCACTCCTTCCTCTCCATCTTCTGCAGGATTTCCCGAACTCTGCCTAATGTTTGGCTGTGGGTCTGCATCATTCATCAGTTGGTTGTAGCTTGAGTTTTCCTGCCTGGCCCACAGTCAGGACAAATCTCTGTCACCCGCCAGTCCCACAGCCACTCAGACCCAACCAAGCAAACACAGAGACTTATATTGGTTACAAACTGTATGGCCATACCAGGCTTCTTGCTAACTGTTCTTACAGCTTAAATTAATCCATTTCCATTAATCTATGCCTTGCCACATGGCTCGTGGCTTACCGGCATCTTCACATGCTGTTTGTCATGGTGGTGGCTGGCAGTGTCTCTCTGACTCAGCCTTCCACTTCCCAGCTTTATTCTCCTCCTTGCCCCGCCTACACTTCCTGCCTAGCCAACGGCCAATCAGTGTTTTATTGATTAATCAGTAACACATTTGCCATACATCACACAGCACTTGCTAGTTGCCATTGGCTAGGCAGGAAGTATAGGCGAGACAAGGAGGAGAATAAAGCTGGGAAGTGGAAGGCTGAGTCAGAGAGACACTGCCAGCCGCCACCATGACAAACAGCATGTGAAGATGCCG
This sequence comes from Peromyscus eremicus, assembly GCF_949786415.1. Classification (NCBI taxonomy): domain Eukaryota; kingdom Metazoa; phylum Chordata; class Mammalia; order Rodentia; family Cricetidae; genus Peromyscus; species Peromyscus eremicus. The sequence goes on from NW_026734419.1 coordinate 182,650, forward strand.
GTAAGCCACGAGCCATGTGGCAAGATACAGATTAATGGAAATGGATTAATTTAAGCTATAAGAACAGTTAGCAAGAAGCCTGCCACAGCCATACAGTTTGTAACCAATATAAGTCTCTGTGTTTACTTGGTTGTGTCTGAGCGGCTGTGGGACTGGCAGGTGATAGAGATTTGTCCTGACTGTGGGCCAGGCAGGAAAACTCAAGCTACAGTTGGTGGATGAAGCCTCTCTGATTACAATTAGGTTAGGCACCAATCTGGTCACAGGAGATGGCCAGTTTAGGCTACACATCCACTATTGCTAGGAGCCATAGCTGGGGTCATCCTTATAGATTCCTGGGAAAGTCCCTTGAGCCAGATTTTTTACCTGACCCCAAAATATCCCCCCTTTCTAGTAGTCTCTTTCAATGCCCTCCCCCTCCTTCCCCCCTACAACCTGATTGCTCGTGTTCCCCATCTGCCCTGAGTCCACTCAGGAAATCTCTTCTTTTTCCCCTTCTCAGGGAGATCTAGATGTTCCCTCCATGAACCTTCCTTGTTACCTAGCCTCTCTGGGGGGCTGTGGATTGTAGCATGGTTATCCTTTATTTTACAGCTGATATCCACTTATGAGTGAGTACAACCATGTTTGTCTTTCTCAGTCTGGGTTGTCTCACTCAGGATTAAGTTTTAGAGGTTCAGTCCATTATCATCATGGCAGGGAGCATGGCAGCGTACAGGCAGACATGGTGCCGGCTACATCTTGATCAGAAGGCAACAGGAAATGGTCTCAGACAATGGTCATTATCTTGTGCATAAGAAACCTCATAGCCTGCCCCACACTTCCTCCAACAAGGCCACACCTACTCCAACCACACCTCCCAACAGTGCCACCCTCTGAGCTTATGGGGGTCGATTGTTTCCCCCTTGGCAGCTTGCATAGCACCTTCTGGCACTATAAAAGCTAGTCCTTGGGCAGGAGGCCGCCAGCCTTCTCTGGCTCGATTCTAAGTATGTGGAGTCTTCAGAAATAAGGGCTTCTCTTTAAATTCTGGGAGGTAACCAAGGGCAATGGCAGTAGCCTATGTTGTTTGATGAGTTTCTTGGACTCTCCTGAACAACAACTCAAAGCAAGGTTTCTTATGCTCAGTACTGAGGTCTTTATTAAATAGGCTACGGTTCTTGAGGGAATGCAGTATCACCCTAAGTGGCATAACTTTATTTAATGTATACACACATGAACACATATATTATATCATATATGTAATTTTAGGTAAACATAAAATAATATGATTTTCAGGACTGGAGAGACGGCTCAGTAGTTAAGAGCACTGGTTGCTCTTCCAGAGAACTTGGGTTTCATTTCAAGCACGCACATGACCACTAACCAACTGTCCAACTCAAGACCCTCTTCTGGTCTCCATAGGCTGCTGTGGCATGTTCTGTATGGCAAATGTGTTGCTGATTAGTCAATAAATAAAACACTGATTGGCCATTGGCTAGGCAGGAAGTGTAGGCGGGACAAGGAGGAGAATAAAGCTGGGAAGTGGAAGGCTGAGTCAGAGAGACACTGCCAGTCGCCAGGATGAGAAACAGCATGTGAAGATGCTGGTAAGCCACGAGCCATGTGACAAGGTATAGATTAATGAAAATGGATTAATTTAAGCTGTAAGAACAGTTAGCAAGAAGCCTGCCACGGCCGTACAGTTTGTAACCAATATAAGTCTCTGTGTTTACTTGGTTGGGTCTGACGGCTGTGGGATTGGCAGGTGATAGAGATTTGTCCTGACTGTGGGCCAGGCAGGAAAACTCAAGCTACAATAGGCATTACATGTTGCGCAGACAAAACAACCATACAGTCCTGAGATGATAGACATGTATCACTGCACCCAGCTTTTTAAATGGGTGCAGTCAACCCAAACTCAGGTCCTCATACTCATACTTGCAAAACAAACACTTTACTGAATGAGCCATCTCACTAGTCCTGTTTTCTCTCACTCTCAGGTTATTCATTTTGGTCACTGTTCCCACTACTGTACAGAAGCATTTTAGTTACTACATTTGAAGTAAAAGTCAAGTCACAGTCTTCTGTCTGTGAACAGCCAGTCCCCAGTATCAGTTACTGAGGAAGCTGTCCTTTCAACCTGGTATATGTTGTTGGTGCCTTTGCTGCCAATTAAGTGGATGAAGATAGGAGTTTGTTTCTGGGCTCTCTAGTCTATTCCATTGGTCTGTGCATCTGTTTTTATGCCAGTATCATGTTGTTTTGGTTACTATGGCTCTGTAGTATGACTGGTATTGTAATGTCTCCATTTTTTCTTTTTTTTTTCCAAGATGGCTTTGACTATTTAAGATTCTTTTTCTAGTTCTGTAAAGAATGCCATTGATAGTTGGATGGGAATTTCATTGGATCTATAAATTGTTTTAGGTAGTCTGACTATTTTAACTATTAGTTTATCCAAGCTTTGAATATGTGATCATGTATTTGTATTTTTGTGTGTCCTCATTAATTTCTTCTTCAGTGTTCTTTAAATTTTTGTTTTTAGAGTCTTGAAGCTGTTTTGTAGGATTAGTAGTGATCATGAATGAGATTGCTTTTATACCTTTGGGGTGACCTTAATTCATAATAACATGTTAGATATTTTACAAATAACTAGAAGGAGTTGGATAATTAAAGGTTCCAAACATAAAGGAATGATAAATAGATGGAACTATTAATTATCCCAATTTTATCAGTAAGTAAGGAATGAAAATGGGCAATGTTTAGAGGGTGACAGGTAAGTGACTATTTTGTCAGAGTTAAGTGTTTGTTTATTAATAATAATAACTAATTCCCTTAACAGCAGGCATAATGGTCCAAGACTGTAATCCTAGCCCCTGGGAGGCAGAGGCAGGAAGACTGAGTTAAAGGCCAGCCTGGGCTGTATAGTGAATTCAAGTACTCATAGGCTATACAAAGCACGACTATCTCAAAAAGAGAATAAAAATGAAAAGTAAAATAAAAGATATATTCCCTTAAGCCTTAAGTTTTGTTTTGTTTTGTTTTGTTTGAAACAGGATCTCAAGAGTGGCCTAAGTTAGCCTTGAATCCACTATACAGCCCAGGCTGGCCAACCTCCAACTCTCAGACCTTACTGCCTCAACTCTCAAGTGTTAGGATTAGGCAGGTGCCACCATGCTCAACTTTAGCTTCTAATCATCATCATTACTATTATTTTAATACAGGTACTTACTCTGTCACCACAGCTGGCCTCAGCCTTCCAAGTGCTGGGATGGCAGACATGTGCTGCCACACCTTCATTTAGCTTCTTTTTGAAGGTAGATTATTTTATTAGATGTCTAGTGGTTTTATTACCAGAGCAGAATCATAGTTGTCTCTGATAGAATTGAGGTTCTTTTTGTGATCTTTCTAAGAAGAACAATAGGCTTCTCTTCCTTCTCATAGGAGACTCTAGTATGCTGCAAGATCAAGTTACATAGTGAGTTATATTTTACATAGTGAGTTATATTAAGTAGCTTTTTCTTAATTATTATTATGGGGGAGGACACGTGCCAACTTTGTGAAGTTGATTCTCTCCTTCCACCTCTCTGTGGATTCTAGGACTCATGTCATTGGGCTTGCATGGCAAGCACTCTCACTGCTAAGCCATTTCACCAACCATTCAGTAGTTAAGTGGATTATAGCTTTAAAACCCAGGAAGTGCCCATAGATGAGAGCTGGGGCTGAGGGGAAGCAGGAAGTTATCATCTGACCAGGAAGTGCCCATAGATGAGAGCTGCGGGCTGAGGGTAAGCAGGGAGTTATCATCTGACCAGGAAGTGCCCATAGATGAGAGCTGGGGCTGAGGAGAAGCAGGAAGTTATCATCTGACCAGGAAGTGCCCATAGATGAGACCAGGGGGCTGAGGGGAAGCAGGAAGTTATCATCCATTTTTGCTTGAGCCTGTATCATTTAATCACTCTATTTCTATTGTTTTCCTTCTTTCATCTTTCCCTCCCTGCCTTCCTCTCTGTCTTTCTCCCTCACTTTCTTTCATTTTTCCTCCCTCTATCCCTACCTTCCTGTTTCCTTCCTTACCTCTTTTCCTGTCTTTTTCTCTTGTGATCATGCTTTGTAGACCAGTCTGGCCTTGAACTTACAGTCCTTTCTGCCTCAGCCTCCCAAGCAGTAGGATTACAGTTGTGCATCACCACACCTAGCTCTGTTTTCAAATAAGGACAGTGAGTAATCTGTCCTCCCTGTGTAGTACTTTCAGATCAACAACACTTAAACATTCTTTCTGTTCACCCACTCCTGACCTGGGCTCAGTACAGTGAGCCACCCAACTAGCACGTCAGTCCTTGAGACTTCTTTCCTATGGCTCAGCAATCCTGCTGGGACCTGTGTCCTGGCATCAACACCCACCTTAGGTATAGAGCACCCTGAACTGCCTCAACCTGACCTTCAGCAGCCATAAAAAGAAATAATAGCTGCCAAATATGCTCTGAATATAGAGACTTTAAATAAATCCCTACTAAAAATGAATAGTAATCCTTGTAGGTAGCAATAATTTCAACCCATGGTCACACAGCTGGAAAATGACACATCCAGGATTCAAGTTTCAGCTAGGGTTGACACCACATTATAAATGATATTCTGTCTCTTTGTCCCTGAACTCCTGGAGTAGGAATATCTGGCAGAACTGAACAGTTTTTCCCCAGTTGGCATTGTGGAAGAGACTGCAGGCACTGCTGACCCCTCCATGTGGGGTCCCATAGCTGGCTCAGGTGTCGCTCCTTACCACCTCAAATTGTCCGTCTGTGGGCTAGAATATATGACCTCTAGGACTTCAGTCCAGTGTAGCTGGAGTTATCTCCAGTTCCGCCGTGGCCGCAGCTGCTCAGATCCAAATAAACACACAGAGATTTATATTACTTATAAACTGTATGGCCGTGGCAGGCTTCTTGTTATCTAGTTCTTATATCTTAAATTAACCTATTTCTATAAATCTATACCTTGCCACGTAGCTTATGGCTTACCAATATCTTATATCTTGCTTCTCATGGCGGTGGTGGCTGGCAGCATCTCCTGACTCAGTCTTCCACCTCCCAGAATTCTCCTCTCTCTTTATCCTGCTTATACTATACCTCCTGCCTGGCTACTGGCCAATCAACATTTTATTTATCAACCAATCAGAGCAACAGATTCACAGCATACAGAGCCATATCCACAGCAGTCCAGTCCCCAGATTCCATTGGTATGTCTGTAGGCTGTAGTAAGACTCGCTGGTTCAGATCTCCACTCTGGAGCTTTGTGAGCAAGTGTTGCTTGATGCCAAGTCTTAGTCTCCTGTTCTTGCCAGTGCTTCTGCTTCTCTTTGGGTTCCTGAGGCAAACCCCAGGTCTCTGGCAGCACTCCATCTGCATGTTCCCCAGGACTGTGCACACTGTTCTCCATGTCTGGGTCACCTGCTTACTGCCTGACCCTGTAGAGAGTCCTCCACATGGGAGCCTCCTTCAAGCAGACACTGCTTTTCCTTTATCTGCACCTCCCCACTTCCCCATGAGGGGTGTGATGGGATCCACTGAACACTTCTGTTTTTTACTTTTGGCTGGAAGAGCTTCTGTAACAGATGGAGTCTGTCTTTTTTTCTCTCCAACTTTCTTGCCACCCCCAGATTCTTCTTTCTACTGCTACCCTGCAATTCCTCACATTCTCCAGCCAAAAACATCTAGTATAAAACCTGAGGGATCAAGGCAGACCAGGAGGGAAACTGAGTCTGAATATTCACATAAGCTGGAGAAGGTATCAGCCTGACAAAGAGCTCCTTTTAAAAGAAAACCTGGGCTAATACTCTAGAAAGAAAAGAACAGTGCCCAAAAGATTTCATACTGTGTATGTAGGGTCCACTTTTGTTTTGTGTATATATGCAAAATTAAAACCCTCCCTCCCTAGGAATCAAAATTATCTTCAAAACTAACATGAGGAATCAGATAACTACTCTGAGCTTTGTTTACCACTAGACTAGTCTGGATCCTCACATTGGTGGCCATTTGTGGGCAGCTGTCTGCGACCAGATGTACCACATACAAAAAGAACCAGCTTTCAGTAGAAAGCTTTGATGAATTATTCATGTGCTGAGGAGTCAGCCAATGTTAGGAAAGAAAGCTCTCACCCCTCTCCCCTTTGAATCCTGAGAGCTGACGACTGCCTTCCTGTGTCCCCTTCCTACTTTGTGTACGTCTCAGTTGCTGCCCGTAGAGCCACTATGGAATCTGGCAGGTCAGCTGTGCTGGAACCCAGGGCTTATGTTTATTTGCTATTTGACATTAAATACATAACTTTACCTCTTAAGGTTTTATCATCTGGAAAATGGAAATGATGCATCACAGGGTTGTTGGGAAGGTTACGCCAGATATAGGAAACATCAGGAAAACGTGTAGGAACAGTAGCTGCCAAGCATTGCTTCCCATATAGTGAGGACGATGATAATAAAGTAAAGATGTTTTTTATATCTATAGAACAAGATAAACAGTGTTACTTAAATATCTACCATTTTCAGAGAGCATTCCTGTCAGCAAACCCTTCTGTAGTCTCATTTGAGACAAAGCCAGATAGACAGAGGCAGCTGGCATTATTCCTGTTGCATGAGTGGGGATAAGGAGCTTTCAGAACACTGAGTGGCCTGGCCTGAAAGCAGAGGTGCTGGGGCTGAGCTCCAGGGCTTTTATGCATCCTCAGGCCATGTTTGCTAACTCCTTCTCATTTCTAAACTCTTCACAGACAGGTCTGGCATAGCTGCGTTTAAGTCACAAAACAGGCATCCAGAAAGAGGAGCAGCAGGACGTTTATAAGTCACTGGGAGCTGATTACTTTGCTAGTGCAGTGCTATTATACATGAACAGTGGCATCTGACAGCTAAATTAGCAGACTAACGTGCTGTCTCCCTTATCCCTGGGAGGCCTTTTCTGCCCTGTTCCCCACCACCACCACCACCACCACCTTTTGGTGGTGTTTCTCTGAGCTCAGACTCCCAGCTTCTCTTGGGACCCTTCTTGGAAGCTGAGAGCCAGTGTGGGAGGTGAGAAGCAGTATCTCCCCAGACTGCAACCAGCTGTTGAGCAAAGCAAAGAGCAGGGTGGAGACTGACCCAGGCCCCAGCCCAGAGGCGGAGGCTGCTGTCTCAATCACCCACCCTTTTTTTCCACTCAGATAATGAGGAAAATAAACATCCAGACCAGTTTCCAGCCAGATTTGAAATCCCTGTCTTTTTTTTTAAGTGTTGTTCTAAGTAGTTCTGAAGTATCACATCTCCTTTGTAAGTCTTTTGCTTATATTTTTGTTTACAACTGGGTCTAGTTACTCAAAGAACAGGTCTTGAGTTGAAAATAAACTCCATAAATCTTCATAGAACTTACTGCATTGTCCTGGAACAGGCTCCAGCCCTGACCTTCAGGGAAGTCCAGACTCTGGAGGAGGAAAAGGTGACTGGGAAAAACATGACCCCTTTCTCCATTCTAAGCCTTGATCCTTCTTCCTGCTCTGTCTATTTATACGAGACACTTCCCCTCACCCCCTAGCCAGCCAGCATAGATTAAGTCTAGTGTTACCTGCCAAAACCCACAGACTGAGAGGTAGGAGCAGTCTGGTCCCAAATTCTCAGCCCCAGCAGCTTTGGATAGCTCCCAACTATAACTTGAGATTCCCTGCTCCCACACCTCCTTTTTGTTGTTATTCATGGAGGACTTCTGATTCTCCATAATGAAGGAAGGCAATAATGATTGTTGAATTGCCAGAGTAGATTCCAAAGTTCTGTCTAACTTTAATTTTGGACCAGACATAGAACTAGATTTTTGTATTTAGTGGTAAGTGGTGTTTGTATTAAGTTGTCATCTTGGGTCCTTGAAAATCTTGAGTCTGATTAAACATCCAGTTATACATAGTTATTCTTAGGATTCTGAATGCGACAAAGCCTATAGATATGATCATTTATCCAGGATCTAAATTGGGAGTTAAAGTCTCAATGTTAGATTCCAATTTTGTTACTGATTCAATGTGTAGATCTCATGTTTTTCAACAGTAAACTGGAAGTAATTTTAAACGCTATTTTGAGCATTGCTTTTTAACTAGATCCTACCTGAGAAGGGAGAATAGGAATAGGAATCGATTTGAGTATTTCAAGGGAGACAGTCAACGGCTACAAGTTGAGCAGGACCTAGTGCTCTTCTCCCATGCTTTCCTGCAAAGGCTAAGACACAGTGTGAAAATACTAGCTGTGGTAGATATCTCAAAACACAGACCTTTAGGTCAGTACTAAGGTAAGAACAATTTTTATCAGTCAACAACAAAATGAAAAGCAGAAGTAAGAAGATACAGTTGATTTTACAAAACTAAATGTGACCAGATTTTAGAACTTCACTTTATTTAGAGCCTCTCTTTGTATGTACATGTGTTTAACATGTTCTTATGTGTATGTAAAATCACAGTCTTACTAGATGATACTTCCCCATAGTTGACACCATTAAAAAGTGGCAGCCCCAGCCAGATAGTGGTGCAACACACTTTAATCTCAGTGGATCTCTGTGAGTTCAAGTCCAGCCTGGTCTACAGAGTGAGTTCCAGAACAGCCAGACTGTTACACAGAGAAACCCTGTCTCAAAAAACCAAAAAGGAAAAAGTGGCAACCCCAACTTGATATACCATAGCTGACTGATATCCATAGGAGGCCTGCCCCTTTTCATAAGAGAAATGGAAGAGGAAGAGGAGGAGGAGGAGGAGGAGGAGGAGGAGGAGGAGGAGGAGGAGGAGATGGGGATGGGGATGAGGATGGGGATGGGGATGGGGTACTGGGAGGAAAGGAAGGAAGTAAAACTTCAGTCAGGATGTAAAAATAAAAATAAATACAAAAAGAAAATATTAAATAAAATCCAACAAAGAAAGAGAGAGAGACAGAGAAACAGAGAGAGGGGGAGAGAGGGAGAGAGAGGAAAGGAGCAAGGAAGGAGGGAAGAGAGGGAGGGAAGGAGAGAGGGAAGGAAGGAAGGAAGGAAGGAAGGGAAAGAGGCAGCCCCATTTTTAAATGGCCATTTCTAAAAGCACACAGATGAAAAAACAGAGGCTGTGCCTAAACTCATCAGTAGAATGGAAGCATTCAGAAGCAGTGCTTTAAAGACGCTGCTAAGTGTCAAGATGACCTGGTCCCCACCTCTGCTTCTGCACTCATGCCCAGGCCGCTGAACATCACCATCAAGTTCAGTACACACACACACACACACACACACACACACACACACACACACACACCGCTCCAGCATGATATCCATGCTCTTGGGGAGCCTTCGTCCCCTTGGCTGAGTTCTGGCCCTATTCCTCTGTTCTCAGTTAGGATCAACCCTGAAATTTTTGTCTTATTTTCTTTGCACTTTAACCTTTTTGCAGTCTTTAGTCTCACCTAGGATGGATCTGTCCTGTTTTTAATTTAGTTCTTCTCACAGGTCAGAGTCTTCCCAGACGTTAAGTCATTGCCCACAGCCTCACTGCCCACTGGAAGATGTCTGGGTTTCCAGTGGTCTGAGCACCTGAATTTCTGAAGAAAATCTGCTTCTGCTTCCCCGCACATGTTTCCTCTTCCTCTTGGACTCTGCAGCCCACAGCTTTAAGTGATGCCTCAGTTTCTGTTCTGTTTACTCGTTCAGCCTGTACCATGGAGTACCTGCTTTTTTATACTCTCAGCCAAACTTCCTTTGTAAACCATTTCTTGGTTTGGGTTTGAGAAGCACGTACCTGAGGCTGGTCTTGAACTCATCAGATTGACTGCCTCAGCTTTTCAAGTGCTGGGATTATAGTCCACACTTGGCTTGGACTCTTCTTGATGGCTCTGCCTATTTTTAGCAAGATTACATACTATTAATTGAACAATGGCTAACTCTGTGCCAAATTATATCTTTTTTTTAATTAGGTTAATATAAAATGTGAAAATTTCATTTTTCAAATTATGTTTCTGAATTTAGCTTCAATATCAAGCCCCATGTGGCCATGAGTAGAAATAGATATCTTGATACAGTTCACTTAAATTATTTAGCTTCAGTGTTTGGCTGTAACTTTGAAAACTGTTGTGTACCCTACTTCGTTTTAACACTTCTAACTCATTTCCGAATGTTGTTTTGAGAAATGCACTGTTGGAATAGGAAAGGAGCATTAAAATTTCTAACTTCAGGACTAGAGAGGTGGGCTCAGCAGTTAAGAGCACTGGCTGCTCTTCCAGAGGACCGGGGTTTAATTCCCAGAACCCACATGGTAGCACACAACCGTCTGTAACTCCAGTTCCAGGGCATCTGATGTCCTCTTCTGATCTCCATAGGCACCAGGCATGCATGTGGTACACATACAAATATGCAGGCAACACCCATATACACATTTTTAAAAAAGAAATTCTAACGTTATTCATAGGAGTGAGACCAAAATAACTGAAATTCTAAATATTGAAACAATGGTATGAAAGTAAAACTTTAAAAAACAGAGAAAACCTTAATTTTATTTAATGTACGTACCGTTTCTTTACTGTTTTCTTATTTACCGCCTCCGCACCCCTTTTCTGGATGAGGACAATGAACATTATTCTTCATGGCTAATTGGTTAAACCCATTATCCAGAACAACGAGCCAAAACAAAAGGGAATAAGGAGGATAGGATGTGAGATTTCTGGAGTAGGAGATCCTGAAAGGTCCTAAGAGAGTGCTTAGTTCTGACTCTTCAAATGACAGCGCATGCAGAGGTCACGAGGGGGGCAGGTTTGTTCAAGATCATGCTGCTGACTAGCAAGGCTAGAACGAAAACTCAGGGGTCTTCCTTTCAGTCAGCGTTCCAAATAATGCTGATGGTGACAGCACCCTGCATTTTCAAATACCTGTGTGTAAGCTACACATGGTGGCACAGGAGGATCCCGTCTCAGAAACAAAAGATATTTTATGCACATGTATGCATTAACAGATTTTTTTATGGTTCTGAGTATCAAACCCAAGATACTGTTACATGCTAGGCAAGTACTCTACCTCTGAGCTGTAGCCCCAGCCCTTAGAAAGCCTACTTCATACACAGTATCATAGAATCATATTGGTAGGTTCAGTCTTAACATGTCAGTTAAGTTGGTTTACTTCTGTGCCTCAATTTTGATCTTTATCAGTAAAATTTAAAAAAAAAAACTCTTTGCAAGATTATTATGAAGACTAAGAATCTCCTCAAAATGGAGTATAGATAATATTAATACACAATAATCACATATTAAATATCTGTTATATGTATGGCTAGTACATTTCTGTTGTCTTCTCTATGGTCTTCATATAACTTTTGTGGGTTTTTGTTGTTGCTATTGTTCATGTGATTTTATTCTGGTTTCTTCGTTGTTTTTGTAGTTATTTTGTCTTTGGTTTTGAGAAAGGGTCTTACTATGTTGCCCAGGCTGGTCTCCAAACTCCTGGGCTCAAGTAATCCTACCCACCTCAGCATATTCCAAGAATCTAGGACTACAAGTGCTCACCAACAGCCTAGCTCACGACTGCCCTTTGAATACCATGCTACTTTTGAAATCTGTAGTAGCCTAAACTCTTGTCTCTCTTTTGTTCAAACTTAAGACAGTTGTTGTTGCGTATGATTAGTTTGTTTAACAAATAAAGACTACTAACATTCTTGATCTGAAGTGCATTATACTTTTGAGTTATTGGGTATTCAGAGACCAAGGTGTCTGTTTTTATGTTTTAGCAGTCCTTGGGATCAAACCCAGAGCCTTCCTCATTCTAGGCAAGTGTCTCTTTAAATGCATTACTACTAACAGTGAAAACAACGAATTCCTAGAGTTTACTGTATAACAGGCCGTGTTCTAAGCATCTTCCAGATTGTAATTCTTTTTTTTTTTTTTTGGGTTTTTCGAGACAGGGTTTCTCTGTGTAGCTTTGCGCCTTTCCTGGGACTCACTTGGTAGCCCAGGCTGGCCTCGAACTCACAGAAATCTGCCTGCCTCTGCCTCCCGAGTGCTGGGATTAAAGGCGTGCGCCACCACCGCCCGGCCAGATTGTAATTCTTACAATCCTTAAATTAGATACGTTTTATTACTGTCACTCCTGTTTTATAAATAAGGAAACAGAGGCACAGAGATGGGAAATAATTTTCTCTAGTTCACACAACTGAAAACAAAGGAGCTGAAAATCACTTCCCAATTATTTGGCCCTAGAACCTGTGCTGTTAACTACTTTTTATTTTATTTATTTATGTCTTTTTTTTAGGTATGAGTGCTCTGTTTGCATGTATGCCTGGGTGCCAGAAGAGGAAATCAGATCCCATTAAATTCTGGACACAGGTCCTTGACTCAAATGTCACAGTGCCCATCTGGAGGCTTCAGCAGACAGACAGAGACTTGGAAGAGAGTTATTACTATCTCCATTCTTTTTGTTTTGTTTTTTGAGACAGGGTTTCTTTATGTAGCCTTGGCTGTCCTGGAACTAGCTCTGTAGACCAGGTTGGCCTCGAACTCTCAGAGATCCACCTGCCTCTGCCTCCTGAGTGCTGAGATTAAAGGCATGCACCACCCCTGCCTGGATATTATCTCCATTCTTTAGTGAGGATTAATCTACCTTTATTCCTTCAAGACATCCCAGAGAATTCTAGAGACCTGTAATTTCAACTTGATCCAGCTTTTATCTTTGACCTAAGCAGTACCTTCAGTTTCTTCAGACTCAGGACAGATGTCTTCATACCTTCTAGAGTCCATGTTAGTATCAACACAGTTGGGTGTCTAGCTGGGAAACTTGGCCATGGGTAGATAAGAAGCAATCATTTGGTTATCAAACACTATTTTGTCTACTCAGTGTTTATAAAAGTTTAGATATCCTGAAAGATTACTAGATGAATTACTGTGAGGAGTCCAGGAAGAGAGCAAGAAGAAGCTGGTAACACCCAAGAATAGATTGCTGGCCTCACACCTGTAAAGAAGAGAAGGCAAGAAAAAGGACTGGGCTGCAATGTAGGGCTAAGACAACCTCAGCCAGTCAGTGCAGGTTCTCCAGCCAGAGGTTTCTGTTAAACAAGTCCCATGTCTCATAGAAATAGGCCTATGTTGGTATGACGAGAACAGTTCACAGGTGCAGCCCCCATGTGAATATGGGAGGAAGGGATACAGAAGACTGGCTAGCCAGATTGTCCATCAGCTGTGCTGCCCCCATTAGGAGCCAGGGTCTCGCTGCTGTATATCTCTGGCTAGTCTGGTGTAGCTAGAGTTTTCCTGCCTTGCCCACAGTCAGGACAAATCTTTGTCACCCGCCAGTTCCACAGCTGCTCAGACCCAACCAAGTAAGCACAGAGACTTATATTGGTTACAAACTGTATGGCCGTGGCAGGCTTCTTGCTAACTGTTCTTACAGCTTAAATTAATCCATTTCCATAAATCTATACCTTGCCACATGGCTTGTGGCTTACTGGCATCTTCACATGCGGCTTGTCATGGTGGCGGCTGGCAGTGTCCCTCTCTCTGCCTTCCACTTCCCAGAATTCTTCTCCTTGTCCTGCCTATACTTCCTGCCTAGCCAATGGCCAATCAGTGATTTATTTACTGACCAATCAGAAACACACTTGACATACAGATCATCCCACAGCACTTCCCCTTTTCTTTTCTTAAAAAGGAAGGTTTTAACCTTTACACATCTCCAAAGTCAGCTTGGTATATTTGGGAATTTGGGCGTAGCTTCTCTTACTACTTCCTGCTGGAGGGGGACGCTGTATCTTATGGGGACACAAAGAATATTTTAGGATTATGGTGTAGTCCATGAGGCTGTATCGTCTGAGCCAGTTGCCTTGAAACGGTTCTGGATGTTGGATCATTGGGCCATGGTGTCATCGGAGACCTTTCAGGTGGTCTTGGCTAGTCAAACCTGATGTATCTTAATCTGGAACAAATCCATAGCCTCTGGCTTTCTGTGGAAACAAAAGCAGAGTCTCCTTTCCAAAGCAACATATCCTTATATCCAAATTTTGAAGTCAAGGTACCTTTAAAATATACATTTTGGCATAACTCAACAGCTTTTACAATCAAATGTTTTTCTGCAGTTAAAAATCCCAAATGGGTGTGCATATTTTGCCGGGCGGTGGTGGCGCACGCCTTTAATCCCAGCACTCAGGAGGCAGAGCCAGGAGGATCTCTGTGAGTTCGAGGCCGGCCTGGGCTACCAAGTGAGTTCCAGGAAAGGCGCAAAGCTACACAGAGAAACCCTGTCTCGAAAAAAAAAAAAAACAACAAAAAAAAAAACAAAAAATCCCAAAGACAACACAATCCAGATTCTCTGTGTAATATCCATTTTTACGTGCCTTATTTTTATACTACCTTTGCTGTCTCTTTAAAGACTTTATTTTTAAAAACTATTTATTTCTTTATATAACTGTATATATTCCTTTTTCTTTCTCTTTCAAGCCTACGTACATTTTTACACACATTGTAAACTATTACATCTGAATCTGTCTTATTGTGAATCTATTGCCTTAAACTGCAGCAGCTGTGGCTGCTGGCTCCGCCCACCTCAGCTTCCCAACATGGCCGTGGTACTTTACCACCGGCTCTGGGAACTATCTATCGTGGGTATATGCTTTTATCCAAGCAGCTTGTAGCCCAGAAACCTCTTTTTTTGTTTTGTACTAGCAAAGGCTAAATCTACCACACAGCTTAATGTGCCACTTGCAGAGGCCTCATTCCCAGGATACTGCAGGTTGAGCATGCACACCAGGAACCCGCCATAGTAGCTCAAACACGCAGGCTGCTGGTAGCTTGAAAGAGACAACTAGGAGCTGTTTTTAGCTCCATTTTAGAATCTTTTTACTCATGTTTTAGGTGGAAACTCTTGCCAACACGTTGGACGCCATTTGTAGCTAGAGTTTTCCTGCCTTGCCCACAGTCAGGACAAATCTTTGTCACCCGCCAGTCAGTCCCACAGCTGCTCAGACCCAACCAAGTAAGCACAGAGACTTATATTGGTTACAAACTGTATGGCCGTGACAGGCTTCTTGCTAACTGTTCTTACAGCTTAAATTAATCCATTTCCATAAATCTATACCTTGCCACATGGCTTGTGGCTTACCAGCATCTTCACATGCGGCTTGTCATGGTGGCGGCTGGCAGTGTCCCTCTCTCCGCTTTCCACTTTCCAGAATTCTTCTCCTTGTCCCGCCTATACTTCCTGCCTAGCCAATGGCCAATCAGTGATTTATTAACTGACCAATCAGCAACACACTTGACATACAGAACATCCCACAGCAGTCTGGGACTCAGTGTATAGACCAGGCTAGCCTCAAACTCCAGAGATCTGCTTGTGTTCTGGGATTAAAGGCATGTGCCGATATGCCAGCTCAAAAGCATGTTTTTATGGCCACCACTTTGTGGCATCAGAAGTGATGAGAACATGTAGGGTCCAAACCTCTAAAGGAACTTTTTAGTCTATTAGAAAGAGACCATGAGCCCGGGGGGTGGAAGTGCATGCCTTTAATCCCAGCCAGGCAGATCTCTGTGAGTTCGAGGCCAGCCTGGTCTACAAAGCGAGTTCCAGGAAAGGCACAAAGCTACACAGAGAAACCCTGTCTCAAAAAAAACAAAAAAAAAAACAAACAAAAAACAAAAAAAAGAAAGAAAGAAAAGAAAAAGTAGGAGACAATGAAAAACAAAGTGAGTAAATGGTAGCGAGCACGAGTCCGCAACATGACCTGGACCGTCAGTGTGTTTGGGACCAAGTTGCACGTGAATCCTTCTTGGAATCCACTATGTTTCTCCCGGTGCGAGTGCGAGCGTGATTGCTAGCCAGCGCGAGCACGAGTCCGCAATATGACCTGTACCGTGAGTGTGTTTGGGATCAAGTTGCACGTGAATCCTGCTTGGAATCCACTATGTTTCTGTAGGTGCGAGCACGAGTCCGCAACATGACCTGGACCTTGAGTATGTTTGGAATCAAGGTGCTCGTGAATCCTGTTTGGAATCCACTGTTTCTGTAGGTGCGAGTGCGAGCGCAAGCGCCAGCCAGCGCGAGCACGAGTCCGTCATGTGACCTGGACTGTCAGTGCGTTTGGGATCAAGTTGGTTAGGGTTAGGGTTAGGGTTAGGGTCAGGTCAGGGTTAGGGTTAGGGTTAGGGTTAGGGTTAGGGTTAGGGTGTAGGGTGTAGGGTGTAGGGTTAAGGTTAGGTTTAGGGTTAGTCCGCAACGTGACCTGGACTGTCAGTGGGTTTTGGATCGAGTTGCACGTGAATCCTGTTTGGAATCCACTATGTTTCTGTAGGTGTGAGTGCCAGCGCGAGCGCTAGAGAGCGTGAGCTCGAGTTTGCAACGTGACCTGGACTGTGAGTGCGTTTGGGATCGAGTTGCAAGTGAATCCTATTTGAAATCCATTGTTTCTGCAGGAACCGTCAGTGCGTTTGGGATCGAGTTGCTCGTGTATACTGCTTGGAATCTACTATGTTTCTGTAGTTGCGAGTGCGAGTGCGAGCGTCAGCGAGCACGAGCACGAGCACGCGTTCGCAGCGTGACCTGGACCGTGTTTGTGTGTGGGATCGAGTTGCACATGAATCCTGTTTGGAAACCACTGTTTCTGTAGGTGCGAGTGCGAGCACGAGTCCGCAAAGTGACCTGGACCGTGTGTGTGTGTGTGTGTGTGTGTGTGTGTGTGTGTGTGTGTGTGTGATCGAGTTGCACGTGAATCCTGTTTTTAATCCACTGTTTCTGTAGTTGTGAGTGTGAGCACGAGCGCGAGCACGAGTCCGCAACGTGACCTGGACCGTCAGTGCGTTTGGGATTGAGTTGTTCGTGGATACTCCTTGGAATCCACTATGTTTCTGTTGGTGCGAGCACGAGTCCGCAACGTGACCTGGACCGTGAGTGCGTTTGGGATCGAGTTGTTCGTGTATCCTGCTTGGAATCCAGTATGTTTCTGTAGGTGCAAGTGCGAGCGCAAGCACCAGCGAGTACGAGTCCACAACGTGACCTGGACCGTGAGTGCGTTTGGGATCGAGTTGTTTGTGTATCCTGCTTGGAATTCACTATGTTTCTGTAGGCGCGAGCACGAGTCCGCAACGTGACCTGGACCGTCAGTGCTTTTGGGATCGAGTTGCACGTGAATCCTGCTTGGAATCCACTATGTTTCTGTAGGTGCGAGTGCGAGCACGAGCGCCAGCGAGCGCGAGCATGAGTCAGCAACGTGACCTGGACTGTCAGTGCGTTGGGGATCGAGTTGCACGTGAATTCTGTTTTGAATCCACTGTTTCTATAGGTGCGAGTGCAAGCGCGAGCACGAATTCGCAACATGACCTGGACCGTCAGTGCCTTTGGTTTGGATCGAGTTGCACTTGAATTCTGTTTGGAATCCAGTGTTTTTGCAGGCATGAGTTAGTTGGGCTTAGTTAGAGATTCATTATTGGGAATAAACAACCCCAACCTCAACCCTAACCCCCAACCCCCAACCCTAACCCCTAACCCCTAACCCTAAACCCTAACCCTAAACCCTAAACCTAACCCTAAACTCCTAAACTCCTAAACTCCTAAACTCCTAAACCCAGCCCTAACCCTAAACTCCTAAACCCAACACTAACCCTGACCACCCTGACCCTGATCATCACCCTGACCCTCATCCTCTAACTCTGATCGTAACCCTGACCCTGACCCCTCACCCTGACCCTGACTCTAACCCTAACCCCCTAAGGCTGTTTGGTTAGGTCATGTGTGAACATGTGATAGGAGTGGGATTGTGTAGATGCATACCCAGGGGTGGGATTTTTTAGAGAGGATAATAGTGGCAGATTTGTTTTTGTTTTTGTTTTGTTTTGTTTGAAGGGCATAATTTTATTTTATTTTTTTTTATAAAGAAATTTTCTACTCGCTCTACATACTGATCCCATCTCCTCCCTCCTCCCACCTCACAGCCCTCCCTCCAAGCCAACCCACATCCCCACGTCCCCTAATTCAAGGTCTCCCATAGGGTGTCATAGTAGCCCAGCACACTGAGCATAGGCATGTCCAAGCCCCTCCTCATTGCACCAAGGCTAGGCAAGGCATCACACCATTGGCACTGGGCTCCCAAAAATCTGCCCATGCACCAGGGAATGGATCCTGATCCCCATTTCTGGGTGTCCCCAAAACAGTTCGGGCCAAACATCCATCTTCCACATCCAGAGGTCCTAGTCCAGTCCCACAGGGGCTCCACAGCCACTAGTCTACAGTTCAATGGCTTCCTCTAGTGTGGCCTGTCATCTCTGTATGACTTCCCATCATAATCACAACATCCCCCAACCCCCCTAACCCTCCCTCCTGCAGAATCCCTCCTCTCTCTCATCAATTGGATTCCTGGAGCTCAGCCTGGCACCTGGCTGTGGATTTCTGCATCTGCCTCCATCAGTCACTGGACAAAGGCTCTATGATGGAGGTTAGGGTATTCACTAGACTGGTCACCAGAGTAGATGAGTCCGGGCAACATCTGGACCACTGCCAGCACTCCCAGGTAGGGTCATCCTTGTGGATTCCTGAGAGCCTTGTGGATTCCTGAGAGCCTCCCTGGCACCCTGCCTCTTCCTATTCCCATGATGTCCTCATCTATCATGGTATCTCCCTCCCTGCCCTCCCACTCTGTCCCTGTTCCAGCTCAACCCTCCCATTTCCCTATGTTCTCATCCTTCACTCCTCACCCTCTGCCACCACTCCCATTCTCAGTCCACTCATGTAAATCTCATGCACTTCTCCTTCAGAGGGTCATCCATGTGTCCCTCCTAGGGTCTTTCCCTGTTAGCTAGCCTCTCTGGAGCTGTAGGTTGCAGTCTGGCCAGCCCTTCCCTCACATACTCATAAGTGGATACATACTATGTTTGTCCATCTCAGTCTGGGTTACCTCACTCAGGATGATATTTTCTAGTCCTATCCATTTGCCTGAAAATTTCATGATATCATTGTTTTTTTTTAACTGCTGAGTAGTATTCCATTGTGTATATGTGCCACATTTTATGTATCCATTCTGCAGTTGAGAGGCATCTGAGTTGTTTCCAGGTTCTTGCTGTTATGAATAATGCTGAATGAACATAGTTGAGCATGTGTCCTTGTGGTAAGATTGAGCATTCCTTGGGTTACGGTTAGGGTCCCAAATGTTTAGGTATGTTGTACATTAGTTTTCATTGAATTCTAGGAAATCATTAATTTCTTTCTTTATTGCTTCCTTGACCCCTTGGTGATTCATTTGGGCATTATTCAGTTTCCATGAAATTGTAGGCTTTCTGTAATTTTTGTTGTTGCTGAAATCTAACTTTAAGCCATAGTGGTCCAATAAGATACAGGAGGTTATTTTCAATTTTTTTTGTGTCTGCTGAGATTTGCTTTGTGACCAAGCATGTGGTAGATTTTGGAGAAGGTTCCATGGGGTGCTGAGGAGAAGGTATATTCTTTTGTGCTAGGGTGTAATATTTTGTAGATACCTATTAAGTCCACTTGAGTCATAATGTCTGTTAGTTCCCTTATTTCTCTATTAAGTTTCTGTCCAGCAGACCTGTCCATTGGTGAGAGTGGGGTGTTGAAGTCTCCTACTACCAGTGTATGGGGTTTGATGTGTGATTTAAGCTTTAGTAATGTTTCTTTTACAAAGGTAGGTGCCCTTGTATTTGAGGCATAAATATTTAGAACTGAGACTTCATCTTGCCGATTTTCCCTGTGATAAATATGTAATGTCCTCTCTGATCTCTTTCCATTGTTTTTAGTTTGAAGTTTATTTTTTATTAGATATTAGGATAGCTACACCAGCTTGCTTCTTAAATCCATTTGATTGGAAAGTCTTTTCACAGTCTTTTAGTCTGTCTTTGAAGTTGAGATATGTTTCTTGTATACAGCAGAAGGATGGATCTTGTTTTCATTTTCATTCTGTTAGCCTGTGTCTTTTTATAGGTGAATTGATACCATTGATATTAATAACCAGTGATTGTTAATTCCTGTTATTTTTTGGTGGTAGTGTTGTATGTTGCCCTTCTTTTGTATTTGTTGGTGTGGGACTGTCTTTTGCCTGTGTTTTCATGGGTGTATCTAACTTCCTTAGGTTGTATTTTTTCTTCTAGTGCTTTCTGTATGGCTGGATTCATGGAAAATATTGTTTAAATCTGGTTTTATCATGGAATATTTTGTTTACTCCATCTATGTTGATTGACAGTTTTGCTGGGTATAATAGTCTGGGTTGGCATCCATGGTCTCTTAGTGTCTGCATAATGTCTGTCCAGGACCTTATGGCTTTTAGAGTCTCCATTGAGAAGTCAGGTGTTATTCTTATGGGTCTGCCTTTATATATTACTTGGCCTTTTTCCTTTGCAGCTCTTAATATTTTTTCTTTATTCTGTATGTTTAGTGGTTTGATTATTATGTGGTAAGGGGGCTTTTTTTTGATCCAGTCTATTTGGTGTTCTATAACCTTTTTGTATCTTTATAGGCATTTCCTTCTTTAGGTTGTGAAAGTTTTCTTATATGATTTTGTTGAATATATTTTCTGTGCCTTTGAGTTGGTATTCTTTTTGTCTTCTATCCCTATTATTCTTAGGTTTGATCTTTTCATGGTGTCCCAAATTTCCTGGACATTTTGGGTCATGACTTTATTGGCTTTAGTGTTTTCTTTGACTGATGAATCTATTCCTCTATGGTATCTTCAACACCAGAGATCTGCTCTTCCATCTCTTGCATTCTGTTGGTTATTCTTGCATCTGTAGTTCCTGTTTGTTTACTCAATTTTTCCACTTTGAGCATTACCTCAATTTGTGTCTTCTTTATTGTCTCAATTTCAGTTTTCAAATCTTGAACTGTTTCCCTCACTTGTTTAATTGATTTGTCTTGGCTTTCTTTAAGGGATTTACTGATTTCTTCCCATTTTTTGTTTGACTTTTCCTCGAATTCTTTAAGGGAATTTTTCATTTGTTCTTTAAAGACCTCTATCATCTTAAGGTCATTTTTAAGGTCAATTTCTTCTGTGTCTTCTGTGTTGGGATGTTCAGGTCTTGCTGATGTAGGTTCTGATGGAGCCATATTGGTTTTTATGCTGTTGACTGTATTTTTGCACTGGAATCTACCCATCTCTTTCTCCACTTGGTGCAAGTAGTGTCTTTGTCTGAGGGAGCCTTTCTTGGTCTGATCAGTATTATTGGTCCAGTGGGAGCTCTTGGTCTAATTGGTGCTGATAGACTCTTTGTCTCAGGGAGCAGCTCTTAGTCCAACTGGCACTCGTTGGCTCTGTCTCAGGGAGTAGCTGCAATCTCTTAGTCCAATCGGGTGCTGGTGGGTTCTGTCTCAGGGAACCAATACTGGCAGATTTATGTAGACAGGGTCATAGACAGGGTCATGGGGGTGGGATTGTGAGGAAGGGATCATTGGGGTAGGATAGTGTGGACAGGGTAACAGTGGTGAGATTGTGTGGATGGTGTCATGGGAAGGGATTGTTTGGATGGGGTTACAGGTATCTGATTGCATGGAGAGGGTCACAGGGCAGGATTGTGTGGATGGAGTCACAGAGTGGGATCAGGGGCAGGGTTATGGGGGTGGGATTGTTTGGAAGGAGTCACAAGGCATGGTCATGGGGGCAGTAGTGTGTGTGTGGGGTCATGGGGCAGGGTATGGGGCAGGATTGTGTGGACAGGGTCACAGGGCAGGGTCATGGGTGCATGATTGTGTGGACACAGTCATGGGCAGTATTGTGTGGATGGGATCTTGGGGTCTGGGTCACTGGGGTGGGATTGGCTGGATGGGGTCATGGGCTGGATTGTGTGGATGGGGTCACAGGTGTGGGATTGTATGGATGGGTCACTGGGTGGTGGTCATGGGGGCGGGACTGTGTGGATGGGGTCACAAGGCTGAGTTGGGGACACTGGGGCAAGGTCATGGGGGGAGGATTGTTTGGCCAGGGTCGCTGGGGTGAGGTCACAGGGAAGGACTGTGTGGACAGGGTCACAGGGCAGGATTGTGTGGATGGGGTCATGGGGCAAGATAGTGTGGACAGGGTCATGGGCTGAATTGTGTGGATGGGGTAAAGAGGTCCATGTCATGGTGGTGGAATTGTGTGGACAGGGTCATGGGCCAGGACAGTGGGGACAGGGTTCAAGGGTCAGGATTTTGTAGATGAGGTCATGGGGCAGAGAATGGGGGTGGGATTGTGTAGATGGTGTCATAGAGGTGGGATTGGGTGGATGGGTCATGGTGTGGGCTGTGTGGACAGGGTCATGGGCATGGCCATTGGGTGCTAGTATGAGGACAGAGTCACAGGGCGGGGTAATGAGGGCAGGATTGTGTGTAAAGGGCCACAAGGCTTAGTCACTGGGGCAGGACTTTGTGGATTGGTTCATAGAGTCAGGGTCATTGGGGCAGGAGAGTATAGATGGGGTTCACAGGTCAGGATTTTGTGGATGAGGTAACAGGGGTGGGATCGTGTGGATGGGGTCATGGGGTGGAGAATGAGGGAAGGACTGTGTAGACAGTGTCACAGGGTTGGGATTGTGTGGATGGGGTTCACAGGGTAGAATTGTGTGGATGGGGTCAAGAGGTAGGGTCACTGGACTGGGGTCATAGAAGTGGGATTGTGTGGACCAAGCCATGAGGCAGGGTCACGGGTCATGGACATGGAGACCAGATCGTGTAGACAGGGTCATAGGACAGGACTGTGTGGATGGGGTCATGAGGTGGGGTCACTGGGGAGAGTCACAGTGTAATGGCCATGGAGACTGAACTGTGTAGATGGGGTCATAGGATAGGACTGTGTAGACAGGGTCATGGGGCGGGATTGTTTTGACAAGGTCATGGGGCAGGGTCACTGGGGCAGGGTCACAGGGTCATGGCCATGGAGACAGGACTGTGTAGATAGAGTAATAAAACAGGACTGTGTGGACAGGGTCACAGGGAGGCGTCATAGGGCAGGACTGTGTGAGTGGGGTCATGGGGTAGGCTCATGGGGCAGGACTGTGTGGACAGGGTCATTGGAGGGTCATGGGGGCAGGATTGTGTGGACTGGCTCATGGGGCAGGGTCGTGGAGCTGGGTCATGGGTCAGGGCCACAGGGTCATGGCCATGGAGACCAGAGTGCTTAGACAGGATCATAGGACTGTGTGGATGGGGTCATGGGGGGTCATGCTGGGGTCATGGGGTGGTATCATGGGGGCAGGACTGTGTGGACAGGGTCATGGGGCAGGGTCATGCGGCGGGGTCATAGGTCAGGACTGTGTGGATGGGGGTCATGGGGTGGTGTAGTGGGTAGCTGTTCCAGCTTTGACCTGGAAGTACTACCCCCATTGAGCCTCCAGTAACTGTCATGCCTATAGGGCAGGGCTGAGACAGGAGCCCTTAAGACCCGAGATGTGCTGCTCTCTGGGTTCCTGGATCCTGGATGCTGGGGGTCGACTGAGCAGAGCTCTCCAGAGACACCGCTGGACAGCACCTCACCTCTCCCAGACCCTGTAACCTGTCCCTTTCCTTGTAAGTAATCCCACAAAATAAACTTCCCTTTTAACTATGTGGAGTTGCCTTATTACAACAACCAATAGGGTAGAGCCATGGGGGGTCATTGGGGCAAGATAGTTTGGATGGGGTCATGTGACAGGGTCTTTGGGTGGAGTCATCAGGGCAGGACAGTGTGAATGGGGTCATGGGGGATTCATGGGGTGGGGTCTTGTGGTCATGACTGTGTGGACAGGGTCATTGGGGGGTCAAGGGGTGGGGTCATGGGGGCAGGACTGTGTGGATGGGGTCATGGGAGGGTCATGGGGACAGGACTATATAGACAGGGACATGGGGCAGGGTCATGTGGTGGGGTCATGGGGCAGGGTCATTTGTGCAGGACTGTGTGGACAGGGTCATGGGGTGGGGTCACTGGGGCAGGGTCAAGAGGTCATGGATATGGAGATGGTAATGTGTACGTTGGGTCATAGGACAGGACTGTGTGGACAGGGTCATGGGGGGTCATGGGGTGGGGTCATTGGGACATGATTGCATGGACAGGGACATGGGGTGGGGTCATGGGGGCAGGACTGTGTGGACAGGGTCATGGGGAAGGGTCATCTGGTGGGGTCACAGGGTCATGGCCATGCAGACCGGACTGTGTAGATGGGGTCACAGAACAGGACTTTGTGGACAGGGTCATGGGGCAGGGTAATAGGGTCATGGCCATAGAGACAGGACTGTGTAGACGGTGTCATAGGACAGGACTGTGTGGATGGGGTCATGGAGGGGTTATGGGGCAGGGTCATGGGGTCATGGCCATGCAGACCTGACTGTGTATATGGGGCCATAATACAGGACTTTGTGGACAGGGTCATGGGTTGGGGTCACTGGAGCCATGGCCATGGAGACCACACTGTGTAGATGGGGATACAGGACAGGACTGTGTGGACAGGGTCATGGGGGCAGGACTGTGTGGGTGGGGACAAGGGGGGTTATGGGGATGGGATTGTGTGGATAGGGTAATGCAGAAGTCGTGGGAGCAGGACTGTGTGGACAGGGTATTGGGATCATAGTTGCAGGACTGTGTGGACAAGGCCATGGGGCAGGGTCACTGGGGAGGCTCACAAGGTCATGGCCATGGAGACCGGACTGTGTAGATGGGGTAATAGGATAGGACTGTGTGGACAGGGTCATGGGGGGGGTTCATGGGGCATCATGGGGCAGGGCCATGGGGTCATGGCCATGGAGACCAGACTCTGTAGATGGAGTAGTATGACAGGACTGTGTGGCAGGGGTCATGGGGCAGGGTCACTGGGACAGGACTGTGTGGATAGAGTTATGGGGTGGGATTGTGTGGACAGGGTTATGGGGTGGGGTCACTGGGGCAGAGTCACAGGGTAATGGCCATGGAGTCTTGCTGTGGATATTGGTCTGTATAAATAAAATGCTGATTGGCCAGTAGCCAGGCAGGAAGTATAGGCGGGACAAGCAGAGAAGAGAATTCTGGGAACAGGAAGGCTAGGTCAGAGAGACACTGTCAGCGCCGCCATGAGTACCAACATGTAAGATACTGGTAAGCCACGAGACATGTGGCAAGGTCTAGATTTATTGAAATGGGTTAATTTAAGACATAAGAACTAAGCCGGGCGGTGGTGGCGCACGCCTTTAATCCCAACACTCGGGAGGCAGAGCCAGGCGGATCTCTGTGAGTTCGAGGCCAGCCTGGGCTACCAAGTGAGTTCCAGGAAAAAGGCACAAAGCTACACAGAGAAACCCTGTCTCGAAAAACCAAAAAAAAAAAAAAAAAGACATAAGAACTAGATAACAAGAAGCATGCTGCGGCCATACAGTTTGTAAGCAATGTAAGTCTCTGTGTTTACTTGGTTGGTCTAAGCGGCTGTGGGACTGGTGGATAAGAGAGATTTGTCCTGACCATGGGCCAGGCAGGACCGGAGAAAACTCCAGCAACAGAGTCCAGACTGTGTAGATGGGGACACAGGACAGAACTGTGTAGACAGGGTCATGGGGTGTCACGGACTGGCCCACTAGGGGTACCATGACCGTAGGAGAAACAGAGCTTGGGTAGTCAGGAAGGCAAGGATTTGGCAAATGACAGACAGACAACACACTCAGTAGTGGCTTGAATCTGTTGCAATTTTACTTCTGTAAATCAGTAGTTTATACACAGAAAAGAAAACTATCAAGTCATACAAGGAACAACAAGAGCTTGGCAATAATTCAATTACATCATCTTTAAAAAAGAGCAAGCACATAATTATTAATTGGTGCTAGACATATCTCTTCACCCATAAGAACTTTATGACCCAAAGAGCAGTCTGTGGTTTTTAAACTTAGTACAGTCCCTAGACTTGTGTAGACTTTTTGTGGTTGCAGCTGTGTTCCTTATCTTATCTCAGCAGTTTTTTAGTTTATTATACGTTTTTATTTTTTTGGTTCTTATGGCCCACTTAGCCAATTTGGATGCTGCAGTCCCTCTCTAAGTCTTTTTTTTTTTTAGTTCTCCACCACATATCTCTTAAATATAAAACCTTTTTACCTGTTGGGATATGGACACTTATACTTTTTTGCCTGTAAGGGGAAGGGGTTCTGTTGTAGTCCTTAAGTTTCCCATGCTGAACTTCCTCAACAGAGGGGCCCACCATCTGTCTCCTATGAGATAAAGGTTTTTTTCCCATAAATCACTTTAGTTGGGATTCCTAAAGGATTCCTAGTGGGTGAGTGTTCATTTCCTAGAAGTACCTGAACTATTATACTTTCTTTATCTAGCAGTTTGGGGTCTTTAAGAAATAGCTCATTTTGTTATATCTAATTAAGGTCCATGTCCAGCTTCCCCTTTCCTCCATAGTTCACAACCCAAGCATTTATTAATTTTGGCTGTGCTTCATAGATTAATTAGAACATTATCAGAAAAGCAGTTATAAAGAACCCATAGCCCAGAGAGCTCATGATCTGTGAAGTACATCTTCAAGAAGGAAGCATAACACAGGCACTTTGCCAGGGACCTCCAGGGAGCTTAGTCCCGTGGGACACGTATCGCCCATCCGCTATTATTGACATAATTGTTCATGTCACACAGACAACACTGGAGTTGGTGTGGCAATGGGGCAAGGTCTTCTTACAAATTCATTTTCAGCATATCATTCCAAGGTGATACCACAGCTATATACTGAAAGAACAGAAGTATCAGAATGCAACCACCAATACTTAGTACCCATAGACCATAAGCCTCATGGGTGAGCTTCCATTGGGAGAGAAATTGTAATTGTTGGACAGATATAAAAAAGTATAAGTATATCCTGTAGACCTATCTGTCAATCTATAGAATCATAAGTGTTATAATTTGATATAAATGTAATATCACCTGTACAATAAATGTATTGTGATATATATGTATGTATGTATATACATACATACATACATATATTATTATTGGGTTGGGGGACTGTGAAGAAAGTAACTGCCAGTTAATCGGTACATATGATGAGGAACTCTGCCCAATAAAATGAGTCCTGAATAAACAGAACTTGTAACTCCTGCTCTGTATGTCAGCTTTGGCCTTTATCATACATAAGTCCATTCTTAAAGCATATATGTATATATATATATATATATATATATATATATACATCTATCTATCTATCTGAGATTTCAATAAAAACTTTATCCATAGATCTAACTTAGGCATACATCCTCAATATCGCTAGGTTATTTACTGAGATTCATGAATCATTTACAACACATGTAGAGTGGGAAGCTGAAAACATTTTATAAATGCTAGGAGTTAAGAAAGAGATTTATTATATTAATATTTAGCATCATGTAAAATATGGTTTTGTACACATTAGAAAATCTGATCATGTGCAAGATGATCAAGCTTTAATTTGTGCCATAGTAATTATTTCTAATGGCTTATACTTAACTGTTATCCTTAACAGTATACAGTTTAGGTCAGCCAATCCGTCAATAAGTTTTATTTCTTAAGTATCTTTAATTAAAGTAAACTTATTCTTAACAATTTATAAGGTAGTTGTTTTTTATAAACTTAGAACTTAGGTCTTATACCTGTCAGGTTTAGCCTTAGAAATATTAAGTTTATACAGAATTTATTTAAATATAGGAACAGAAGCACTTATACAAGGATAATAGTACATAAGAAGAGTGACAATTTAATAAATCCTTTATAGGGTATCATGAAATGAGATAAGCATAGTAAAATAAAAATACCCAAATTAAAACAAAGGAGGAATTTTTAGCAGCCACAGCTGAGATGCAGATAGCAGGTAGCTTGATAGCAGATGCAGATAGCAGAGGTTAGAATTGTTATTTAGATGAAGGCTGCTGGAACTAGTTGCTAGTTAGAGCAGAAAATCCTTTTAAGAAGGAGAGTTCAACACTGAGGTCCCTTACAAGAAACATACTCTGGTTTTGAGAAAGATGCACTCTTCTGCTTTACATTGTTTCCAATAGAGCAGGGACAGTGAGCTTGCTAAAAACAAAAGAACTGTGCTTCCAACAAACACGAGCCATATCGATTTCAAATCTGCTTAGGAAACTGGTAGAAACAGTACCTTCTCTTACATCCAAAGCACTACAAATGCTAGGAACACATGTGAATGCTATTTCCACTGTGTATCTCAATGGGAGCCCAATAGTGACTAGGCTTACCAGAAAACATTTGCTTACCAGAAAACAATTGCTCTTAGGAGAAGAGACAGTATGTGATTAAACTCTTTTTAAGAAGGGAAATTGAAGAATGAGTTCCCTTACAAAAACACACTGCTTTTGAGAAAGAAGCACTCTTCTGCTTTATAGTGTTTCCAATACAACAGGAACAGTGAGCTTACTCAGAACAAAAGAACTGTCCTTCCTACACACACAGGCCATATATATTTCAACTTTGCTTAGGAAATTGATAGGTACAGTAGCTGATATTACATCCAATGGATTGCACTTCCTGGGAACAGACGCGAGTGCTTCTTCCACTGTGTATCTCAATGGGAGCCCAATAGTGAATAGCTTACCAGAAAAGAACTGTTATTCATAGGACAAGAGACAGCATGTGATTCAACTCCATTTAGGAAGGGAAATTTAACACTGAGTTCCCTTAAGAAAAACACACTCTGCTTTTGAGAAAGAAGCACTCTTCTGATTTATAGTATTTCAAATAGAGCAGGAACAGTGAGCTTGCAAAAAAAACAAAAGAATGATGCGAGTACTATTTCCACTGTGTATCTCAATGGGAGCCCAATGCTGACTTTCCTTACCCGAAAAGAACTGTTGCTCATAGGAGAAGGACAGCATGGGATTCAACTCCATTTATGAAAAGGAATTCAACACTAGCTTGCCTTACGAGAAACACACTCTGCTTTTGATTAAGGAGCACTCTTTTACTCTACTGTGTTTTGTAGATGTAAGCATCTTGTTGAATAAGACACAGAGCCAAATACAAAGTTAAAATGAAGAGGTTAGAGCAATAGCTAAGAGCTACAATCCTTATTCTTCGCTGCTGCTGCTGTCCTCAGCAGGAGAACAACTTCTTGTGTGTTTGTATTCTTATACACTTTCTGTTCTGCTTTTTCATTGGTTGAAAACCTAACCACATGACCTCCTTGACACAGCCTCCCTTACAGACTTCCAGGTCTTCTATAGTTGGTATTGAGATTAAAGGCATGTGTCTGCTTGTTGGCTGTATCCTTGAACACACAGAGATCCGTCTAGCTCTGGCCCCCAAGTGCTGGGATTAAAGGGATGCACCACCACCGCACAGCTTCTGATATGGCTTGCGATTAGCTGTGACCCCCAAGCAACTTTATTTATTATATACAAATAAAATCACATTTGAGTACAAATAAAATATCACCATAGTATTTCCTATAGAGTCAGAACAGTGAGCTTGCTCAGAACAAAAGAACTGTGCTACCTATACACATGGGCCATATCTAATTCAACTCTGCTTAGGAAACTGAGAAGAACAGTAGCTTCTCTTACATCCAATGCACTATACTTTCTGGGAAAAGACGCAAGTGCTATTTCCACTGTGTATCTCAAAGTGAGCCCAGTAGTGACTTTCCTTATCCGCAAAGAACTGTTGCTCATAGGACAATAGACAGCATGTGATTCAACTCCATTTGTGAAGGGGAATTCAACACTGAATTGCCTTACAAGATACACACTCTGCTTTTGAGAAAGGAACACTCTTCTACTCTACTGTGTTTCCTATAGAGCCAAAAGAGTGAGCTTGCTCAGAAAAAATGAACTGTGCTTCCTACTCACATGGACCGCATCTAGTTCAACTCTGCTTAGGAAACTGAGAAGAGCAGTAGCTTCTCTTACATCCAATGCACTATAGATGCTGAGAAGAGACACAGGTGCTAATTCTACTGGGTATCTCAATCAGAGCCCAATAGTAACTTTCCTTACCCGAAAAGAACTGTTGCTGGAAAAACAAGAGACAGCATGTGATTCAACTCCATTTATGAAGGGGAATTCAACACTAAGGTGTCTTACAAGAAACACACTCTGCTTTTGAGAAAGCAGCAGTCTTCTACTCTGCTCTGTTTTGTAGATGTAACTGACTTGTTAAATAAGAAACACAGAGCAAAATATATAGTTGAAAGGAAGAGGTCAGAGCCATAGCTAAAAGTTAAAACCTTACCCTTCACTGCTGCCGCTGTCCTCAGCAAGTGAACAATTTCCTGTGCGTTTGTCTTATTATAGACATTCTGTTCTGCCTTCTCATTGGTTGAAAACCTAACCACATGTGCTCCTTATCACTGCCTGTCTGGACAGACCTCCAGGTCTTCTATGGTTGGTATTGACATTAAAGCTGTGTGTCTCCATGTTGGCTGTATACTTGAACACACAGAGATCCGCCTAGCTCTGCTTCCCAAGTGCTGGGATTAAAGGCATGCACCACCACCATCCAACTTATGCTATTGCTTGCTATTAGCTCTGATCCCCAGGCAATTTTATTTATTAACATACAAATAAATTCATATTTCAGGACAAATAAAATATCACCATAGTGTTTCCTATACAGTCAGAATAGTGAGCTTGCTCAGAACAAAGAAACTGGGCTTCCTACCCACACTGGCCATATCTAATTCAACTCTGTTTAGGAAACTGACAAGAACAGTAGCTTCTCTTACATCCAAAGCATTGTAGTTGCTGTGAACAGACGTGGGTGCTAATTCCACTGTGTATCTCAATGGGAGCCCAATAGTCAATTTCCCTACCCAAAAGAACAGTTGTTTGTAGGAAAAGAGACAGAATATGATTCAACTCCATTTATGAAGGGGAATTAAACACTGGGTTACCTTAAAAGACACACTCTGCTTTTGAGAAAGGAGCACTCTTCTACTCTACTCTGTTTCCTATAGAGCCAGTACAGTGACCTGGCTCAGAACCAAAGAAGTGTGCTTCCTAAAACACGGGCCATATCAAGCTCAACTGTGCTTAGGAACCTGAGAAGAACACCAACTTCTCTTACATCCAGTGCACTGTACTTGCTGGGAACAGACACGGGAGTTATTTCCACTGTGTATATCAATGGGAGCTTAATAGTGACTTTGATTACCCAAAAAGGACTGTTACTCATAGGACAAGAGACAAAATGTGATTCAAATCTGTTTGTGAAGGGGAATTAAACAAGGAGTACACTTACAAGAAATACACTCAGCTTTTGAGAAAGGAGCACTCTTCTACTCTCTTGTGTTTCCTATATAGCCAGAACAGTGAGCTCAGAACAAATGAACTGTGCTTCCTACACACAAGGCCACATCTAGTTCAACTCCGCTCAGGAAACTGAGAAGAACAGTAGCTAGTCTTCCATCGAATGCACTGTACTTGCTAGGAACAGAAGCGGGTGCTATTTCCAGTGTGTATCTCAATGGGGGCACAATAGTGACTGTCTTTACCCGAAAAGAACTGTAGTTGTAGGACAAGAGACAGCATGTGATTCATATCGGCTTGTGAGGGGAATTCTACACGGAGTTGCCTTACAAGAAACACACTCTGCTTTTGAAAGGAGCACTCCTCTATGCTACTGTGTTTCCTAAGAGCCAGAACACTGAGCTTGCTCAGAACAAAAGAACTATCCTTCCTACACACACGGGCCATATCTAGTTCAACCCTGTTGAGGAAACTAAGAAGAACTGGAGGTTCTCTTTCGTCCAATGCACTGTACTTGCTACAAACAGACGTTTGTGCTAATTCCACGGTGTATCTCAATGGAAACCCAACACTGACTTTCCTTACCAGAAAAAAAATGTTGCTCATAGGATAAGAGACAGCATGTAATTTAAATCTGTTTGTGAAGGGAAATTCAACTCTGAGTAGCCTAACAAGAAACACTCTGCTTTTGAGACAGGAGCACGGTTGTACTCTACTGTGTTTCCTATAAATCCATGAGAGTGTGATTGTTCACAACAAAATACCAGTGCTTCCTAAACACACAGGTCATATTTAGTATTACTCTGCTTAGGAAACTGAGAAGAATGGTAGCTTCTCTTATATTCAATGTGTGTACTTGCTGGAAAGAGAAGCGAGTGCTATTTCCACTGTGTAGCACAATGGGAGCCCAATAGTGACTTTCCTTACCCAAAAAGAACTATTGCTCTTAGGACAAGACAGCATATGATTCAATTCTTTTACTAGGGGATTTCAACACTGAGTTGTCTTCCAAGAAAGACACTCTGCCTTTGAGAAAGGAGCACTCTTCTAATATACTGTGTTCCTATACCACAAGAACAGTGAGTTTGCTCAGAACAAAGAACTGATCGTCCTACACACAAGGGTCATATCTAGAACAGTAGCTTCTCTTACATCCAATGCATTGTACTTGCTGGGAAAAGAAGAAAGTGCTTTTTCCAATAAGTTTCTCAATAGGTGCCCAATAGTGACTTCAATTACCTGAAAACAACTGTTGCTTTTAGAAGAAGAGACAGCATGGGATTCAACTCCTATTATGAAGGAGAATTCAACACTGAGTTAGCTTACAAGAAACAACCTGCCCTTTGAGAAAGGAGCACTCTTCTACTCTACTGTGTTTCCTATAGAGCCAGAATAGTAAGCATGCTCAGAACAAAAAAAGTCTTCTTCCTACACACACAGCATGTGATTCAACTCCATTTATGAATGGGAATTCAAAACAGAGTTTCCTTACATGGAACACACTCTGCTTTTGAGAAAAGAGCACTCTTGTACTCTATTATGTTTCCTCTATTGTGGGGCGTTTACCCAACCACCCCCACAGTTCCCCAGAGTTTTCTTGAGTGCGAGCAGCAGGAAATATTAGATAGAAGGATTTATTGCGGAGAATATCTCGGAGATAAACAGATAGAAAATAAAGGATAGCCTCGAGAGGGCCTGGAACCTATTCCAATGGGCCCTGACTGTCTCTGCCCCAGGGTTTTTATAGAGACGCCAAGGGGTGGAGCAAAAGACCTCCTCCCCCAGCACAGCCAAGTGCAGACCATCCCAGACACCTGCACTTAGGCCCGTGGTCTAATCATTCTTTATGCGGACCTGCTGGGTAAAGCCACGAGGAACCCGAGAACGGGCTCCCACACTCTATAGCCAGAACAATGAGGTTGTTCAGAACAAAAGAACTGTGCTTCCTACACAATGGCCATATCTAGTTCAACTCTGCTTAGGAACCTGAGCAGAACAGTAGCTTCTCTTACATCCAATGCACTGTAATTGCTGGGAACAGACGAGAGGGCCATTTGCCCTGTGTATCTCAAAGGAAGCCCTATAGTGACTTTCTTTACCAGAAAAGAACGTTTGCTCATAGGACAAGACACAGCATGTGATTCAACTCTGTTTATGAAGGGATAATTAACCCCGAGTAGCCTTATAAGAAACACCCTCTGCTTTTGAGAAAGGAGCACTCTTTTATTCTACTGTGTTTCCTACAGAGCCAGAATAGTAAGCTTGCTCAAAACAAAAGTACTGTGCTTCCTAAGAACACGGATCTATCTAGTTTAACTCTGCTTACGTCTGTTCCAAGCAAGTACAGTGTATTGGACTGAAGAGAAGCAACTGTTCTTTTAAATTTTCTAAACAGAGTTGAACTAGATAAGGCCCGTGTGTGTAGGAAGCACAGTTCTTTGTTCTGAGCAAGCTCACTGTTCTGACCATATTGGAATCAGAGTACAGTAGAAGAGTGCTCTTTTCTCAAAAAGAGTGTGTTTCTCGTAAGGCGAGCTAGTTTTTGTTTCCCATTCATAAACGGAGTTGAATCACTTGCAGTTTCTGTTCCTATGAACAAGAGTTTTTTTCTGGTAAGGAATGTCACTATTGTACTTCCATTGTCATACACAGTGCAAATAGCACTCACGTCTGTTCCCAGCAAGTACAGTGTATTGGACTGAAGAGAAGCTACTGTTCTTGTCAGTTTCCTAAGCAGAGTTGAACTAGATATGGCCCGAGTGTGTAGGAAGCACAGTTCTTTTGTTCTGAGCAAGTTCAATGTTCTGGCCATAAATGAAACAGAGTAGAGTAGAAGAGTGCTCTTTTCTCAAAAGCAGAGTGTGTTTCTAGTAAGGCAAGCTATTGTTTTTTTTCCCATTCATAATTGGAGTTGAATCACATGCAGTTTCTGGTCCTAAGACCAAGAGTTGTTTTCTGGAAAGGAAACTCACTATTTCACTCCCATTGCCATGCACAGTGCAAATAGCACTTGGGTCTGCTCCCAGGAAGCACAGTGTATTGGACTGAAGAGAAGGTACTGTTCTTGTCAGATTCCTAAGCAGAGGTGAACTAGACATGGCCCGTGTGTGTAGCAAGCACAGTTCTTTTGTTCTGAGCAAGCTAACTGTTCTGGCCCTATAGGAAAGAGAGTAGAATAGAAGAGTGCTCTTTTCTCAAAAGCAGAGTGTGTTTCTTGTAAGAGGAGTTAGTTTTGGTTTTCCATTCATAAACAAAGTTGAATCACATGCAGTTTCTGGTCCTACGAACA
This sequence comes from Peromyscus eremicus, assembly GCF_949786415.1. NCBI lineage: Eukaryota > Metazoa > Chordata > Mammalia > Rodentia > Cricetidae > Peromyscus > Peromyscus eremicus. The sequence continues at coordinate 217,042 of NW_026734419.1, forward strand.
AGAGTTGTTTTCTGGTAAGGAAAGTCACTATTGTGCTCTCATTGCTGTTGTTTGTTTCCAATTCATAAAAGGAGTTGAATCACATGCAGTTTCTGGTCTTAAGAGCAAGAGTTTTTTTCTGGTAAGGAAAGTCACTATTGTGCTCCCATTGCCATACACAGTGCATATAGCACTAGCGTCTCTTCACAGCAAGTGCAGTGTATTGGACTGAAGAGAATCTACTGTTCTTGTCAGTTTTCTAAGCAGAGTTGAACTAGATGTCACCCATGTGTGTAGGTAGCACAGTTCTTTTGTTCTGAGCAAGCTCAATGTTCTGGCCATATAGGAAACAGAGGAGAGTAGAAAGGTGCTCCTTTCTCAAAAGCAGAGTGTGTTTCTAGTAAGGCGAGCTAGTGTTTGTTTGCCATTCACAAACGGAGTTGAATCACATGCAGTATTTGTTCCTAAGAACAAGAGTTGTTTTCTGGAAATTAAAGTCACTATTTCTCTCCCATTACCATTAATGGTGCAAATAGCACTCAGGTCTGCTCCCAGCAAGCACACTGTATTGAACTGAAGAGAAGCTACTGTTCTTATGAGTTTCCAAAAAAGAGTTGAACTAGATATGGCACGTGTGTTTAGGAAGCACAGTTCTTTTGTTCTGAGCAAGCTCACTGTTCTGGCCCTATAGGAAACACAGTGGAGTAGAAGAGTGCTCTTTTCTCAAAAGAAGAGTGTGTTTCTTGTAACGTGAGCTAGTGTTTATTTCCCGTTCATAAACGGAGTTGAATCCAATGCAGTTTCTGGTCCTACAAACAAGGGTTGTTTTCTGGTAAGGAAAGTCACTATTGCACTCCCGTTGCTGTTGTTTGTTTCCCATTCATAAAAGGAGTTGAATCACATGCAGTTTCTGCTCCTAAGTGCAAGAGTTATTTTCTGGTAGGGAAAGTAACTATTGGGCTCCCATTGCAATACACAGTGCAATAGCACTTACTTCTGTTCCCAGGAAGTACAGTGTATTGGACTGAAGAGAAGCTACTGTTCTTGTCAGTTTCCTAAGCGGAGTTTAACTAGATATGGCCGTATGTGTAGGAAGCACAGTTCTTTTGTTCTGAGCAAGTTCACTGTTCTCTCATTATAGGAATCACAGTAGAGTAGAAGAGTGCTCTTTTCTCAGAAGCATAGTGTGTTTCTAGTAAGGCAAGCTAGTGTTTATTTCTCATTCATAAACAGAGTTGAATCTCATGCAGTTTCTGGTCCTATGAGGAAGGGGTTTTTTTTTTCTCATAAGGAAAGTAACTATTATGCTCCCATTGCCATACACAGTGCAAATAGCACTTGCATCTGTTCCCAGCAAGTACAGTGTATTGGACTGAAGAGAAGCTACTGTTCTTGTCAGTTTCCAAAGCAGAGTTGAACTAGATATGGCCCGTGTGTGTAGGAAGCACAGTTCTTTTGTTCTGAGAAAGCTCACTGTTCTGGCCCTATATGAAACAGAATAGAGTAGAAGAGTGCTCTTTTTTCAAAAGTAGAGTGTGTTTCTAGTAAGGCGATCTAGCGTTTGTTTTCCTTTCATAAAGGGAGTGAATCACATGCACTTTTTGGTCCTACGAGCAAGGGTTCTTTTCTGGTACAGAAAGTCACTATTGTTCTCCCATTGCCATACACAGTGCAAATAGCCCTCGCGTCTGTTCCCAGCAAGTACAGTGTATTGGACTGAAGAGAAGCTACTTTTCTTGTCAGCTTCCTTAGCAGAGTTGAACAAGGTATGACCTGTGTGTTTAGGAAACACAGTTCTTTTGTTCTGAGCAAGCTCACTCTTCTGGCCCTATAGGAAACACAGTAGAACAGAAGAGTGCTCTTTTCTCAAAAGCTGAGTGTGTTTCTTGTAAAGTGAGCCTGTGTTTGTTTCCCATTCATAAACGGAGTTGAATCACGTGTAGTTTCTGCTTCTACAAGCAAGAGTTGTTTTCTTGTAAGGAAAGTCACTATTGTGCTCCAATTGCCATGCACAGTGCAAATAGCACTCGCGTCTGTTTCCAGCAACTACAGTGTATTGGACTGAAGAAAGCTACTGTTTTCTCAGTTTCCTAAGCAGAGTTGAACTAGATATGGCCCGTTTGTGTCGGAAGCACAGATCTTTTGTTCTGAGAAAGCTCACTGTTCTGGCCCTATAGGAAACAGTGTAGAGTAACCTCTGAGCCTGTAAGCCAGTCCCAGTTAAACACTTTCTTTTATAAGAGTTGCTTAGGTCATGATGTCTCTTCACAGCAAAAGAAGCTCAAACTATGACAACTACATATCATGATAATAAAGGGTTTATACAATATTGTTGATAATGCATACCATTGGTTGATCATTAATTAAAACCATGGAAACCAAAAATGAAGAATTTCTTATACAGCTATTCCTCACAATGAATCTTAACAATTAATAATGTAAGGCAAGCATATTGATGCTTACCTAAATTACAACATTTGAGAAGCTGAAGCAGAAGTACTGCATTGAATTTGAGGCCAGAGTGATCTATAACATGAGACTCTTTCTCAAAAGAAACAAAAAAATAAGAATTTAGTATTGATTACAAGAAAATGGTAAAGGTTTAAGAGGCTAGAGTTATCATTTGCCCTGATTAACCAGTGACTCATAAAACAAAACACTCCATTGTACTTCATGAATACATACAAATATTATTTGATGCAAAAAATTTCTAAATATTCAATAAAGAGTTTTTGCTTTTGCCAGCTTTAAAAGGCCATTAATTACAAATACTCATTTCCATCATTGCCTAATATCTCCTATTATTTATTGAAAATACAGCGCAGCTCCCAAGAGCCACTGTCCTCCACCATTGCCCCATCATAATTCACTGACATTCCCACTCAGGGAAGCAAAGACCACAGATCCCCAGTGATTCCACTGATACTGCTTCCAAGATCCTGTCTATGATAACATTGATTTTGTTTCTATTAAATTAATCTATACAGAATATCAGAGATTAACAGAGCTCTCTAAAATTGATGGAGGCAATAACTAAATGTTGACTTGTCTTTTCTATGTGATTAGATGCATAGATTTACTATGAGTTAGAAAAGATAACATGCTCAAGGTCCATTATTCATTTAGTTAGATCTGCTGTCTTCTGTCTTTGCCTGGCTCTGAGACACCCTCTCAGGCTCACACTCTGGGACATCTGTAGTCCACAACTTCCAACTTACTTTTTCCTTTTGTAGTGTTTGCTCCGACTCTGACAGATCACTGGATTATATCTGAAATATTCCTCTTACTACAGTATGGCCTTATTTAGAGAAAGAGGGGGCACTTGCATGAAACAGCACTGAGGAAAAGTCATTCAGCTGCAAGACACAGGCCTACTGTTCCTATTCAGGGCTTTGTTTTAAATCTTGCCTTGTTTCTCCTCAACAAACCCTGGCACAATGCTGCCGCCTGCTCCCTCCCAAACTCAATACAGGTTGCTGGGACCCTGAATATGTGAGCAGGGCAGAGCTAGGCTTCCCATGAAAATCAAGTTAATGACCTGACTCGCTGGCTTCTTGGGAACCAAAAAACAACCATAATTTTTCATCCGTTCTGTTCTCGTGTTGTCAGTGTTCACTCAGGTTGTAATGCAATACAAAACGTGTCAGTTCCCCCAAAGCCAGTTCACCATGCATGATTTAATTACAGCCATCGGACAAAACTCTCTTTACCTCTTCGACCAAAAATTCATTGACCTGACTCCGAGAAATATTTCCTTCAATAGCATGCATTACCAGGATTATCCAATCAAGGGGAAGAAAATCAGGTGGTGTCAACATTGGTTTGTTAAGAAAACCTAAAGTATGACCATAAAAGTCTTTATCCGCAGACTGCTGATCCTGAAAGACCCAAATTCAGACAGCTGACAGCAAATTGACAGCCCCTCTATTTCCCAGCCCGCTGCACCCCATCTGGAGAAACAACAAAGGCAGGAAGCATTGCAGCTACTTTTATTCAAATCCCTCACACTCTGCAGTCGGGTGGAAGTCAGATATACAAAATTATGCATGGTTTTGCAAAATTTGCATGTAAAAGATTGCACACAGGCTTCAATGCAGGTCACTTTGCTGTGACCATAGAAACATCAGAAAAGTTAGAAAATTCAGTCCACTGAACTTTAAATGACTTTATTAAAGTGTCACTAATCAGAGTTAAAAGACAGAAGGTTTTAGTGTCTGAGCCAACAAAGTGAGTAACTCCCGAAGTCTAATGACCAAATAAGAAAGCATTACTTCAAATATAAGAAAAGGGGTGAAGGGAGCTCGCTGGAAGAAAATTAAATAAGAAAACCCCCTTTGCCTTCTTCCAAAAACTGATCTCATTGAGCAAAAACAGACCAGAGAGTGCCATAGACCAGAGAGTGCCTGCAGTCTGGCACCTCCAGCAGAGAAAAATCTACCTGGTTAACATCAGAGGCCTGGTCTCTAGAGGCTTGCTCAGCACACACAGGGCAAACTTTGGAGAAAAAAGTATAGCTAAATGTCTAGGTCAGGTCTATACACCCCATTGGAGCTGAACCAGAGGCTGAACAAATCCCAGCATGCAAATGTGAAGGCAAGCTCATAAATAATGCAAGGAAGAGAGGAGGTACACAGGCTGAGAAAGCTGAGAGGTGCCACCAGGAGTAATGAGAAAAATGACCTTTATTTAAGTGCTAGCTTTGGGGACAGTTCTGAATCCCAGAAAGAAAAAATGAAAGGAAAACAATTTACTTAAAAGAAAATACTACACGTCACCACCATCTTCCTCCTTCCTTCTCAGTCATTTGCAAGTATTCCTGGTATGTTTCTCTCTGGCCTAAAATTGTGGATCAGCAGGGGAAGAAACATGAAATGTCTCAAACTGCAATCTCAGACAGGGCAAACTCAGCACCTGAAATGACCAGTATTTTTCTTCTTAGTTTTTTTTTTTTTTTTCATTCTTCACCACAGTCAGTTACATCCACACAATTAAGCAGAAGACGGTTCGTACATCTGATGTTCCCTCCAGGCCTTTTTTTTTTCAGCTCAGCAACTGTAAGCACGTACTGGTCACCCATAAAGTGTTAGGCAAGAGCCTGCTACTCCTTGCTGCGAGCAATCTGCACCATGACCAAATTGCATGCAGACCGCACAGGAGAAATGCCTATCCATACATACACGCAACATGAGTCTTCTACAGGCTGCAGAAAGACAGCAAGGCCTGCTTATATGTACACAATTGACTTCAATGTGTTTGTCTCTTTGCATCTATTTGGCAGTCAACACTGTGGATGGATGTGAAGGAGCTAGGGATGGAGAAGGACACTAGGTCAAAGAGACCGTAATCTGGAGGGGGGGTGGTGGTAGAGACAGATAGTGTAATTCACAACATTTGTGGTGCTAACAAAATGATTTGAACTAAGGAGATTTGAATTGAGGGGCAAATGATTCGATCTAAATGGCAACCAAGGACAGTTTCCCCCGAAGCTGCACCCTTGACCTACACAAAGAGTAGAAGGAATCCTCCAAACAGGAAGGTTAATGAGATTGGCCATCATGAGCAAGGGAAAAATAAAAATTACCCATGAAACATCTGTTTGGGACATGTTCTGGGATTTTCTAGTAAATGAAAACTTAGGGTCTACTGACCAGTCTCCCTCAGCAAGCTCACAGGAGGAGGGCTTAGACGGCAAGAGGCTCCTTCTCACTAAACTGTTGGTGTATGGCTGAGTACTTTATGAAAGTCATTTACCTAACCAATTTTCACCTACATTTTCCCCAAGTGCTTCAGAAATCCATTCAGCACAGGAAACAGAACCAAGGATGTACACAGTGCAGTGAAAGGATAACCCTCCAAAGCAGCTCACCTTACTCCAGGGCAGTGTGTCACATCTTTGGGGCATGTTCTACCCAAACTTACAGCACTGCTAGATAGCTATCAGAAAAATTTACATTATAGCAGTTGAGCTACAAGTTCCCAGAACTGCAAAAATTTAAGTTGATCAGTTTTTCAAGGAAACCCACCCAAAAACCTTTTTCTGGCACTCCTAATTCATATAACGAACTAAGTCTTTGCCAGTTCTGTTTCAGGGAGTGACTGGAGGACTGACCAGCTCAGTTTCTGGTGGTTGGTTTTGTCTTGTTTGCTTTTGCTTTCTTTTACAATATTTTGGGCTGAGTTCACCTTTAAAGATGCCTCATACTTTGTCTCTTTACATGACATTGATATTATCACAAGACAAAACTTCTTAGTAGGAGATTTTCAGTTTAATAGACTTTAGAGTCTATCTAACTTGTTCTTCATATATTCACTCACTGGCCTTAATCACATGCGCCGGATGGGTCTTTCTGTACTGTAGGAGCTCCTCTCCACATATTTGACACTTTCAATTCTATCACAGAGCACAAAAGTTCCTCTAGCAGACAACAAACTCAGATTTTAATCCTTCAGGTCTACCCCACCAGGAACGCACCTCAAAAAGGTTCTACAATCTTCCAAACAGCAACACTTAGCTAGTGAAAAACCTTCTGTGTGTATGTGTGTGTGTGTGTGTGTGTGTGTGTGTGTGTGTGTGTCTGTCCACATGTTTTTGAACTATGGGATAGATGTGATGTGTGTCTGCGTTTATGTACACAATTGTATCTGCTAGATAGATGCAGGGAAACAGCTCTCCTAGCAGATCTGGACACTGCTCTTGCTAGTGAGAACAGCAGCCCAAGCCCCAAGTCTTAGGAAAAAAAATATTTTGCAAGTATAATGAGGTATTTTATCATGCTGAACAGAGTGTGCTGTCTGATAGAGAATGCAGAAAATCAAACCAGGTAACGTGGCCATCTTTCCCTTCCAATGAGGACGTTTCAAATTCCAACAGAGAGAAGTAATCCTTAGCATCCCAAAATAGGAGGCCACTTAGAAAGCATGAGCTCTGACATTTGACTCCAATATGAAGAAAACCGCAAAGCAACATTTCATACATTAGGAACAGAGTGCCACGGAGCACTAAAGAGCACTACTTTGAGTATATACAACACACCTCAGACTCAATTCCACACATTCCTATCACAACCACTAAAATGTTATAAAAGTAAAGAAAATACATCATGTACAAATGTACTCACTTACATAAATACAACCTTCAAACCATGCCCTTACAATTCACTTATTCTCCTAAGAATGAGTTAAAATTATGCATTTTTGGTTATTTTCAAAAATAATTTTTACTACTCTAGCAAATCAGTATGCTTACCATACAACATAAACAAGGAGATTAAAGTCTTGTAGTGTTTTGTTTTAGTTATGAATAAACAAATAAAACAATTAGGTGTAAATTCTAAAATAAATGTAATTATTGATTCAGATTATTTTAATATTGGTCATTGAGATTGATGATGAACAATAACAACAACAACAATTGTTTTAAAGAGATGAGTAAATTCAGTCACCCTGAAGTGAGTTTTCTGGGAATTGGTGTCTTTAAATTATTCTCCCTATTTTTCTGGTGCCAATCTTATCTTACGTTGATGGTGCCATAGGAAGCCACATCAATTTAAATGTGGTGGAGGTTCATGTGTTTTTAAGAAGAAATAACAAAATCTTACTTCTACATGTAGAGTAACTACATGTAAATTTTGAATAATAGTGGACCACTGAAGAAGTGGCCAGGTTTCCACTTTGACTTAAGTAAAACATGTAAATAATACATTTGTAATTTCAGTAATAAAACTCTGCTGCAAATTAAAATAACTCAATAATTGAAATGCCAAAGACTAGGATAATAACACCTCCAGATAATCATATTCTATAAAATTTAGTTTAGAATCATTGGGAATGTGATTCAGAATTTTTTTTTTTTTTTTTTTTTTTTCGAGACAGGGTTTCTCTGTGTAGCTTTGCGCCTTTCCTGGAACTCACTTTGGAGACCAGGCTGGCCTCGAACTCACAGAGATTCGCCTGCCTCTGCCTCCCGAGTGCTGGGATTAAAGGCGTGCGCCACCACCGCCCGGCCCTTTTTTTTTTTTTTTTTTTTTTTTTTTTAAAGATTTATTTATTTATTATGTATACAGTTCTGTCTGCATGTAGGCCTGCAGGCCAGAAGAGGGCACCAGATCCCATTACAGATGGTTGTGAGCCACCCTGTGGTTGCTGGGAATTGAACTCAGGACCTCTGGAAGAGCAGTCGGTGCTCTTAACCTCTGAGCCATCTCTCCAGCCCCCAGAATTTTTTGAGCCTAGAAAAATTTTTACTCATGAAATGTCTTACTGAAATGGATTCATTCACATAAAATCATGTCAACTCTATGCCTTAAGTTATTCAACTCCAGTTACCATTATGAAATTGTTGAAGTTCATAGACTAATCATTAGATTTACTAAAAACTCTGTCTCAAAAAACAACAAAAGAAATTTATTTCATAAAATCAGTATAATATTGACAAATCATAAATCTATTTATTCATTATTTGGCCAATATTCACAATACTCAGGATTTTTTGGTTTTTAGGATTTTTTGTTTTGTTTTTCTAGAGAAAAACATATTTTATACCATTTAGTGAATTCTTGGAACAAAATATTTTGGGTATTTCCTATCTCTTTGGTTTACACACCCTCAGAGATTTGGTTTTGCTTAACTGTATTGAACATTTTATAAACTGAATGAAAGGAATTTAGGACACCATTAATCTTTCATGTATGATGGAAAGCCATGCATCGTCTCAATAAATCAATGCTCTTGAAAGACACAAACGAACTCAGCTTTAATTCTAAATCCTCTACTTAAAACACCAAATGTCTTTGTATTGCACTGAGTGCTCCAGATGGCTAACCACGTTTTAATTATGCTGAATTCTGCTTCTCCTCAAGTGTTCTTTTCCCCTGCACACACAGACTTTACATTAAAAACCACTGCTTGTGCATTAACGGTTGCAGGCTACTATATTCTTATATGTAAATGTGGGTATTCTTTAGATAAGGAAGAACATAAGGGAACCCAAAGCCTTAACACATTGGTACAGACTTTAAAACACATCTGAGGATGTGATCGATTCTGATAAGGTCTTATTAAGTTCTCGTCCATCATCAACCATCTTCCTTTTGAATGGACCTTACTGTCTTCTCACGGGTTTGCTAGTTCAGTCCTCCATCTACCACGCCCATTTCCAATTGTAATCTTAGAAAAAAATCCAGATAGTGACTTTCTCAGGGCACCTCATGTGCTTTTTAAAACAATTTGTACATCCCACACAGTGAAACCATTTGCGTACATTAGCTCATTCCGAAAGGAGTTAAAGTGGCATTTTTAATGAGTGCTAAGAAAAGCTCTGATTTCAGTCCATCTTACATGCTTACCTCAGGCATCTTACAGGGCCTTGTTCCCTGTACTTGAAACAAAGCACTCTCCTCACCTCTTCTTCTCTCCTTTCATCAGCTAAGCTCACCTTAGACATCAAAAACAATTGTGACAACAGACACTTGTAATAGCTGGTCAGCTAATGCCGAAAAAATGCAGGAGTTGTGAAAAGCATTTACAACAGAAAAAGCAACTTCCCATTGATATCTTTTTTTTTTTTCCCGAGACAGGGTTTCTCTGTGTAGTTTTGCGCCTTTCCTGGGACTCACTTGGTAGACCAGGCTGGCCTTGAACTCACAGAGATCCGCCTGGCTCTGCCTCCCGAGTGCTGGGATTAAAGGCGTGCGCCACCACCGCCCGGCCCCCATTGATATCTTTATGCTCATGCTCTCTGTGCTCCTGCCATGGTTAAGCTTCCTGCCTGCCTCCATGTGGAAGCTTCTGCAAACCCTGCTCCAGGCCCCAGTGCTTCTGCTTTGGCTGTTCTTCACGTGCTGGAGCACCTGCTGCAATTGCTGCTGCCATATCCCTAAAGGTACTGGAGCTGCTCTTTCTGCAGTAGCTCCGAGTATTATTACTGCTCCGGCACCACTGAAATTCCTCTGCCACACAGCTGTGCAGCTGTTGCTGTTGCCCCACACTGCTGGTGCAGCTGTTGATGCTGCCCCCACACCACTGGTTCAGCTGGTGTTGCTGCCCCACACCGCTGGTGCAGATGTTACTGGTGCCCCAACCACTTCCATTTCTACCCCAAATGCTGTTTCAGAGCCAGGCTGGCTGCTCTCTGAGCCGCTCTTCCAAATATGCAAACATGTGCTTTCCTCCTGTTTAATAAGCAGGAGTCCTTTCCTAAGAGGATCTTTGCTAAGATGCCCTGGGTGCTACTTCATCATCACCGCTTAAGTTCTGACTCATATTTTCCCCCCAAGGATTTTCCTTAAACTTTTGAGAATAATTTACATTATAAATGGATGTCCACGTAAGGGATTCTCATGTATAGTAACATTTGAGAATGAATCAAATTAAAACATTTGCACACAAACGTCAAATATTTTTCTAAACCTTAAATTTGGCTTTGTTTAAATTGAATATATCTACTAAAAAACATATAGATTAAAGAATAAGAGGCCTTGACTTAAAACAAATTGGAGAAAAATATTTTGTTAAGTTTCAGTACTTTTTATAAGTCAGTATTTTAGCAGTTGTGTTCCTCATACAATTGACTAAAATCATACTTCTGTGTTTAAATCATTTTTGATTGTAACTCATTCTAAAAGAACTTCAAGTGATATTTGTAATCTATGCTACAAACACATACAATAAAAAGTAATAGCAATGTATGACAAATAAATGAAAATAGCAGTTAAGCATTTTCCTGACATAGTTATTAAAAAGAAAAAGAAAAACAAAAAATTGCAGTCAGAATGTGCAGTTGTCTAGAGTGACGGCTCAAGCCTAGCCCTGCCCCTTTCTAGCATATGCTCAAGGCAGTTACTTTTTTCTCTCTGTGTCTCCATTTCACCATCTGCAAGATGATGCCAGCAACAGAACTTATTTCTAAGCATCACTTTAAGTTTGAATGAAAGAGCATAAGTAGCCATCTGTTGTTACTGAATGCTAGTTTTTATTTTCTCAGGAATAGTAGCATATTATTGCTCAATGATCTTGTTCAATAAATGCATAGTAACTGCTTACTAACTACTAGTATAACTAGAAACGACATTAAAATCAGTGACTAATTGCATTTCCTGAGTGAGCTCTACAAATATGGTATCTAAGTAGGCAAATGGCCAGGGCCTCTAGGGGAAGAAGAGTTTCTGGAGAGCAGAGATTATAGTCTCACAGGGTGGACCTGGTTTCAAACAGGAAGGAAAGGAAAAAGGCAGTGATCACAGTAGCACAGAGTGGGCCTGGACCCAAGCAAGAAGGAAACACAGGCATTCGAAGTGACTGCAACCTAGACCTAGGTGCAGGAGAGAACCTCTTGAATGAAGCTGGTGTCCGCTTAATTACTCAATGATGTTGCATATTAAATTATTGAAAAACAAGAAAGAACAAAGATAGGCATCTTCTAGCAGATGTCACTGAAAGATTTACAACATGCCCCCATGGTCAGGCGTGTTCGCATATGTCTGGTGGACACTTCCGCCTAGCCAGGCCCAGGTCAGGATAGCCATTTCCGGGTCAGGGCATCTCGCGGGACCGAGATGCGTGACGTTTCACTGGCCACGTAAGCGTGCAACGTGGCCATGTGATCTACGCGCTTGCGTGTAGTAGTGACGCTGATCTGTCCACGCCCAGCCTTTAAAAAATCAGGCGCCATGCTCCTGGTTCCTTCTCCTCCACACACGTGTTTCCCGCAGGCCTGTTCACTCTCTGTCCCTTTACCTTTAATAAAACTCTTTGTTAGCGGATTCTGTCGTGTTTCGTGGCATTTCCTTGCTGGGTAAGAACACAACGCAGCCAAAAAACTAACATTTTGGTGCCGTGACTCGGATGGGCGCTTCCAGGAGCCCTGCGCCTGGAAACCCGTAAACCGGGGACTGCAACACTCTGCTCCGTATGCGACAGATCGCTCTCCATTTCGCCTGACCGCAAAAATTCCATGCAACACCGCTTTCTCCGATTGGTGAGTCCCCCCATTTTTTGGCCAGCGTAAACGGTTTCCTGAATTTGTGAGAATGACCGTTGATCGTCTGGCGCCTCACAATTATTCTTGAGACCGGGGGAACCCCCGGCCACGGTCTTCATTGGCTACGGTCGGCCCCTATCGCAGGCCTGAGATTTCTAGCCCTCTCCCACGTCTGCAGCCTGAGATATATCTCGCGTTGGGACCACCGCCGTTGGGTGCGTCCTGGGGGCCACGTGGGGCTGACACGTTCATCCGACTTGACGAAGCGGCAGACGCTGTCTGGATTCCCGGGGAATCCTTTCCTCACGTGGCGGGAGCCCCCTGCTTCTGTGGCTGACGAGCCAAGGAGCAGCTTGTGCCTGGTATCCGTCCTTGGCCTTGGGGACGCCTGGGGCCTTGGCTCTGGATCACGTTTGTTTTTTTTTCTTTTTTATTTTTTTCTGCCTCTCTGCTGCAGACATGGGAAACAAGGCTTCCAACCCTGTTACTCCTTCCTCTCCGTTAGGCTGTCTTGTTGAAGCTTTAAAACCTCTCAGTTTAATGCCTCACATAAAGATTCCTAAGCTAATTCGTCTATGTTCTAAAAAATGGCCAAAATATGCTTTAGAAAACAACAAAAAATGGCCGCCGAGCGGCTCTTTAGATCCCGATATTTTACGGGAGTTATCTAATTACTGTCAGCGCTCAGGCAGATGGAAAGAGTTTCCCTACATAATTGCGTTTTTCTTTCTCAGTGCTAAACCGTCTCTTCTGGATTCCTTCTCTCCTGCTCATATGCTCTTAGCTATGCCTGAACCGGAGGATTCTCTAACTCCGGAATCTCTGACTCTAGATCCTGCTAACGAACCTCCACCTATTCGGCCTCCAGCTCCGGCTCCTAGAACGACTGTTCCTACCGCTCCTCTTCCGGATTCTTCTTCTAAAGCTGTTCCTTCCTCGGCAGCGGCCAGTTCCAAAGGCCCTGCCCTAGCTCCAAACTTCACTCCTCCTACTACCCGCTCTCGGGCTGCTAAATTGCCGGATTCCAGCCATCCAAAACCTTCCACTGTTCTCCCTTTGCGAGAGGTGGCTGGTGTGGATGGACTGGTTAAAGTTCATGTTCCATTCTCTCTAGCAGAACTCTCTCAGATAGAAAGTAAGCTGGGTTCTTATACTTCTAATTCTGCAGCATTTATTAAACAATTTCAATATATAACTCAATCTTATAGTCTCACCTTTCATGATATATTCATGATACTTTCTAATAACTTACTTCCTGAGGAGCGCAGGCGGGTTTGGGAGCAGGCTAGGATTCACGCAGACGAAATCCATCAAACTAACCTTTCACACCCTCCAGGAGCTGAGGCGGTTCCTGACCGGGAGCCACACTGGGATTATAACACCCAGGGTGGCTGTCTAGCCAGAGATAGGTTTATTACCTGTCTCCTGACAGGTCTCCGTAAGGCTGCCCTAAAACCAGTAAACTATGAAAAACTAAAAATGGTTATTCAAGATAAGGACGAAAATCCGTCTCATTTCCTAGAGCGGCTCACCAAGGCTCTACTTCAGTTCACTAGCTTAGACCCAGAGAGCCCGGAGGGCAGGCAGCTGCTAATGACCCACTTTGTCTCACAGAGCTTCCCTGACATTAGGGATAAACTTAAATGTTTGGAGAACGGCCCTCTAACTCCACAGGCAGATATGCTGGCGATAGCATTTAAGGTGTACCATGGTAGAGATGAAAAAGCCCATAGAAGGAGCTGCCAGATGCTGGCAAGCACTGCCCGACCGGCTCCCCGAAAGCCGTCTGGTCCCTGTTTCAAGTGTGGGAGAGAAGGCCATTGGGCCCGGGTTTGTACCACCGGCCCACGAAGGGCACCGACAAAGCCTTGTCAAAACTGTGTCCTGAGAGAGTTTTGGGGGCCCACTTCTCCTGCTCGTCTCCCTATTGTCGGGGTTGGGGGACAGCCTTATCTACCTCACCAGACACCACCACTTAATTGCATTTTCAGGGGCATCCCTCTCACACACACATTCTTAGTGGTGCCAAGCTGCCCTGTACCTTTAATGGGGAGGGATCTTCTAGCTAAGGTAGGAGCGTCCATTTCTTTCACTCCACACATTCGCCTCATCCCAGACGCGCCAGCAGCTCCTTTACTCCTAGCTACTCACTCTTCTGACTCTAACAATTCTTTTCCCCTACCAGCTTCTCAGGTAGACCCAAAAGTCTGGGATACCCAGAACCCTTCTATTGCTAGGCACCATCAGCCTGTTATTATCCAGCTACAAGATCCTGCCAGGTATATCACCCAAGATCAGTATCCCCTCTCACTCTCAAGCTCCAGAGGACACCAGGATCCACTGCCTTGTCACCAATTCCAGAGGAATAAGGTATCACCCCTTCATTTCCCAACCAGGGCCACACAGAGCCGGAGGCAAAAAAGGACCATCAATGTCCAGGCGCCTTTTCTATGTCAACAGTATCTTGTCAAACAGAAGGTTCCTAGCCACAGCACGGAAGGTTCTCAGCCACAGCACGGATGGACAGCGGCAGAACTTCATTCCAGGACCTGCCCACCATCATTCCAGGACTTCACAAGATACTCTCTCATCCCCCTGCCCCCAAGAGCCAACCAACGCCCACTATTCAGCTGGAAGCAGTCTTTGAGAGAAACGTCGCCCCCATACCCAGTCAACCACAATTTTTTTTTCTTTTTTAAAAAAGAAAGAGTCAGGAATGAAAGATTTACAACATGCCCCCACGGTCAGGCGTGTTCGCATATGCCTGGCGGACACTTCCGCCTAGCCAGGCCCAGGTCAGGATAGCCATTTCCGGGTCAGGGCATCTCGCGGGACCGAGATGCGTGACGTTTCACTGGCCACGTAAGCGTGCAACGTGGCCATGTGATCTACGCGCTTGCGTGTAGTAGTGACGCTGATCTGTCCACGCCCAGCCTTTAAAAAATCAGGCGCCATGCTCCTGGTTCCTTCTCCTCCACACACGTGTTTCCCGCAGGCCTGTTCACTCTCTGTCCCTTTACCTTTAATAAAACTCTTTGTTAGTGGATTCTGTCGTGTTTCGTGGCATTTCCTTGCTGGGTAAGAACACAACGCAGCCAAAAAACTAACAGTCACATTATGGAGACCAAGAAATCAATTTCATTTCACTCAGGTCAAATAATCCAAGAAATCCCTCTCTAAATCTAACACTGCCCTAGTTTGCTTTCTGCTTCTGTGATCTCAAATAAAAGCAACTTGGGGAGAAAGGGTTTATTTAGTTTACACTTGCAGGAACAGGTCATCACTGAGGCAGGTCAGCAGTAGCTGAAGCAGAGACCATGTAGGAAAAATTCTGACTGGCTTGCTCCCTCCTGCTTGCTCAGCTGCCTTTTTTATACAGGCCAGGATGGCCTGGCTAGGGGTTAGCACCTCCCACAGTGGGCTGGGCCCTCCTACATAGGTTAGCAGTTAAGAAAATGACCCACAGATATACCCAAGGGCCAATCTGATGAAGGTAGTTGTGGTGGTATTGTGTTCCCCAAAATATTGTGCACGCTAATAAACTTATCTGAGGTCAGAGAAGAGAACAGTCACAATACTAAACATAGAGGATAGGCAGTGGTAGCACACACCTTTAATCCTAGCATTCCAGAGGCAGAAATCCCTCTGGATCTCTGTAAGTTCAAGGCCACATTGGAAACAGCCAGGCATGGTGATTCACGCCTTTAATCCCAGAAAGTGAGCATTTAACCCCAGGGAGTGATGGCAGAAAGCAAAAAGATATATAAGAGTGAGGACAAGAAACTAGAAGCATTTTGGCTGGTTAAGCTTTCAGGCTTTAGAGCAGCAGTTCAGCTGAAATTCATTCTGGATGAGGACTCAGAGGCATCCAGTCTGAGGAAACAGGATCAGCTGAGGAATTGGCAAGATGAGGTAGCTGTGGCTTGTTCTGCTTCTCTGATCTTCCAGCATTCACCCAAATAACTGGCCTCAGGTTTGATTTTATTGATAAGAACTTTTAAGATTCATGCTACAGGTAGTTCCTCAGGAAAGGTCCCTCTTCCCACTTGGGTCAAGTTGACAACTAAGATTATCTACCATAAACACTAAAAGCCAGCCGGGCGGTGGTGGCACACGCCTTTAATCCCAGCACTCGGGAGGCAGAGCCAGGCGGATCTCTGTGAGTTCGAGGCCAGCCTGGGCTACCAAGTGAGTTCCAGGAAAGGCGCAAAGCTACACAGAGAAACCCTGTCTCGAAAAACCAAAAAAAAAAAAAAAAAAACAAAACAAAAAACAAAACAAAACAAAAAAAAACCACTAAAAGCCTGTGTGGGATAAATAATGAGTCAGTGAAATCAACTGGAAACACTGCTCAAAGTGCAGTCTTCTAGGTTTTCTGACAAGAGATTAGGGTCTTTACAATAGACTTACTGTTTGCTGCAGGTGTGGATTTGAAGTGGGGCTGATTGATGCCACAGTACTCAACAGTATTCCAGGGAGTGAACAATGGGGTGAGATTGAGGACCAGGAGGTCACAGCAAACTGTTCACAATAAAAATGAGAATAAGACTCTAATGCAACCCCTCTGGTTCTGAAGTCTCCGGCTATTGCTTACAGACAAGCAGACTCCAACTCAAGGCCAGGGTCGGGAGTATAGCCAGTATCCTCCTGTCTCTGTCTTCCATCTCACTATGAAACTGGAAATGCTAAGTGGTTTCCACCCTTGGCTGAAACAACCCAAGGAAACTCTTCGACACTGGCTCTGTCTAAAGGCTGAGATGATGAAATCTGTTTCAGTTGATTCCCATGGCTGTGCTTACCTTTTATCTCAAAGCAGCAATGTGGAACAAACTTCCAAAAGGAACCAACTGATAAGTTATGGACTGCACAAAGGCATCCCTGCCCAGATGCAAAAAGATACCAACACTTCCTTTCCTCATTACTCTGCATAGCCTCAGACAGTCTTTGTTTCTTGTCAAGATTTCCCAGGTCTGAAGTCAACCATCTAATTCTTGGTCCTCATCTTGAGGATATGAGAAAATAGAGGAAAGTGTAAGAAATAAGCCCAATAGGGAGTCTCAGGTATTGACTGAGTGTCCTCAGGGAATATGGGGAAATAGGCCCACCTCTTCTCTCTGTTTGTTCCCTGGTCACTATGAGGGGAAGTGGTCCCCTCATGCCTTGCTTTGTTCCCTGATCACTATGAGGGGAAGTGGTCCCCTCATGCCTTGCTTTGTTCCCTGGTCACTATGAGGGGACATGGTCCCCTCATCCCTTGCTTTGTTACCTGGTCACTATGAGGGGAAGTGGTCCCCTCATTCCTTGCTTTGTTCCCTGGTCACTATGAGGGGACGTGGTCCCCTCATCCCCATCTTTGTTCCCTGGTCACTATGAGGGGACGTGGTCCCCTCATCCCTGTCTTTGTTCCCTGGTCACTATGAGGGGACGTGGTCCCCTCATCCCTTGCTTTGTTCCCTGGTCACTATGAGGGGAAGTGGTCCCCTCATCCCCGTCTTTGTTCCCTGGTCACTATGAGGGGACATGGTCCCCTCTTCCTTCTATCCATTTCTTGGTCGCTCTGAGGTGAGCATTCCACTACACTCTGTGCTTCCTGCTGCCATGCCTACCAAGCATACCCAAAAGCTACTGACCAATCATCCATAGGCAGGCCTCTCTACAGCTACATGTTTGTGCCTTCACAGTGTCTGGGTTCGTTGCCACAGGCCTTTGTTGGTGTGATGGGCATGTGCCTCTGCAACGTGTCTGCATGATACAAATCCCAGTTACAGTTAGGCTCCTTATCATCGCTTCCACCACTAACAAGTCTGTGTTCATTAACAGTTAGCCTACAGAAGGTGAATTTTCCTTCCCCACAACCACTACTAGAAAGCAAAAACCAACTCATTCATGTCTGAGCATTTGATTAGGAGACATATTTAGTTATATTCATGGTAGAGACGGCCCCTTCAAAGTCAGCTTCACATCCAAATTTAATTTAGCTAACTATAAATGCGACCCAGAGAAAAGATACATTTTCTGTTCCCTAAGCATGTCCTTCCTCTTCTCCCTTTGTTTTTCTTTGTTCCCTTTGAAGCCCAGGCAAGCCTTGAGCTGGCCATCCTCCCTCATCATGTTGATTTATACTTTATACTTCCCTTTGCAACTAATTAATGCTTCATTGAATGTGATATATTCACGTTCTCTGAAAGTGAGCACTATTAACTCTTTCACAGAAATGTTGGTTGAATATATTTTCTGACTTAAAAACGGGTGAATCTTCTCTCAACTACAAAGGAAATGGGAAGTTGGATTTACAACATGGGCCAGTCCGAGTGCTGTCAATCACATCGCTTGAAGCTTCATCTTTTCATCTTATTGTCATGTGATGACTTAAGACGATGTATAGTAATTAAGAGCAGAGGGGTGTATTAGAAAGCAAAAGCTTTGGAAACAAATGAACTTGAATCCAAGTCTATCCAAAACAATGTGCTCCTGTGGTCATGGTTGCTCACAACCTCTGTGTGAAGTAGGGTACATTAGTTCCTTTTTTATTGGTGTGATAAAACACCATAAACAAAAGCAACATTGAAAGGGAAAGGTTTATTCATCTTACACTTCCAGGTCCCAGTCCATTATTGAGTGAAGAATACTGAGTGAGTCATAGCAGGAATTCAAACAGAAGCTATGGAGGAAAAGTACCTATTGCCTTGCTTCCTGGCTCATCCTCAGCTAGCTGACTTTCTTACATAACCCAAGACCTTCTGCCTAAGGATGGTGCCACCCACAGTGGACTGGGCCCTCCTCCATCAATCATCAACCAAGACAGTGCCCTCCAGACAGGCCCATAGGCCAATCTCATAAACTCTTCAGGAAAGGTTCCCTTTACCCTGGTGACTCCAGGTTGTGTCAAGTCAGCCATAAAGTCTGTTCAGGACAGTAGGCATCCAGCTCTGCCTTCAGAACCACTGCAAATGTAACATTTTTTTTTGTTTTTGTTTTTGTTTTTGTTTTTTTCGAGACAGGGTTTCTCTGTGTAGCTTTGCGCCTTTCCTGGAACATTTTTATTTCGAGAGACGTTGTTTGGACAACAAAATAAGCAAATAAAAAAGAAGATTCTTGCTTCATTTCTTCCACTACAGCACCAAAAAAGAGCATGGGAGTGAGACAACTGTAAACAGAATGGGCACTTTCCACCATAATTCTTCATAGATACACAACTCAGAAATTGCAGTGTGCAGCCATCAGGCGAGGGTGTTCGAAGGTTACCATTAGGAAATATTCCCTATAAGTGATTAAATTAAAGCAAAGGTCCTTACAGCCTGAACATGGCCTGAAGTCTCCTTTATGACATAGTCGCTGAAATTTCAATGTCCCTTTCAGTATTTCATAGCAAGCACTAGATGGAATATAACTTAAAAATGGCTTCAGTGCCAAACAGGTATCCACACAGACTATGAACTAAAGAATGCCCATCTGGGTTTGCATTACAAAAAATACAAGACAAATTTTGTTAATTACCTAAAGTAAATGTTTGCAAAAAATGATATTTCAAAACCAGGAGTCATTTCCCTCTCTTAGCTAAAATCCTTTCTGTTCTGAGCTTTTCCTTCCAGCTCGCTGGACATTTGCTGTCATTTAAATTGTATTTCTTTTTGTGCTAGATTTCAAGTAATGAAGAAAATTACCATAAAGATGCTCTGATGTGCATCCTTAATAATTCCCTTACATTTAAATGCTCGGTTTATTCCTGTCCACACAGTGTCCTTAGATGTGTCGCCACCATCCCTGTGTGAACAGTAGCTATTTCCTTGACCAGTAGTTGTTTACATTTTTGTGAAATCATTGCCTTCTGGACCACACAAGGAGTAAATAGTCGAATGCAGGAGCCTCAACTGTGGGCCGAGCAACCTTCAAGCCCAGTCTATACTGCTGTGTGGCACATTCTCCTCCCAAGCCTCACTGAAAGGCTACATTGTCTTCCCTTTATCAGACAAAGGCACAAGGCTTAAAGAGGCTGGGCATCAGCCTGAAGTTCCCACGGCAGGTAGGGCTTTGAAAAAGCTACTCCCCTTTTTAAATATGTTGACCAGGAAACTGGAGAGATAGCTCAAAGGTTAAGAGCATTGATTGCTCCCCTAGAAGTTCATGAGTTCAAATCCCAGCAACCATATGGTGGCTTAGAACTATCTATAATGGGATCCAAAGCCCTCTTGGGGCACATAGATATATGTGAAAACAGAGTACTCGTGTATATATAAAATACATAAAGAAATAAACCTCAAATTCTGTTGACTATAACACTTCACCATGCAGTGTGCCTCCATACCTAATATCAAAAACAATAGAGAGGCTCCCCCCAAAATTGAAATGTATATCAAGTTCATTAATGGAGAATGGAAAAATTGACTTTAGGAAATCCCAAACTTAAAGAGATAAAATTTAAATTGTGTTTTATTTCTCCAGTTATTTACACTTTGTCTCATGTTATATCAACCAATAGAATGTGTTTAGAGCACTTTTTAAAAATACTTTTCATTTGTGTGTGTGTGTGTGTGTGTGTGTGTGTGTGTGTGTGTGTGTGTGTGTTTATGGGTGCCCATTCATATTTAAGAGGTATGGAGGTCAGAGGTCAATTTCAGCTTTGTTTCTCAGTTGCTATCCACTTTGAGTTTTTGAGATAGACTTTCATATTTAGGCTGGAGTTAGGAGGCTGGGAAGCCTGGCCAGTGACCTCCAGGGGTCTGCTTGGGGTGTCTCCTTCAGACAGTGCCTAAGATAGGAAGATGAAATGCCCTAAGAAATAAGTGTGTAACGTGATGAAGTTAACCCCAAGCAAGCATGCCAAAGTCCTGTGCCACACAATCATTCTTTCCTGTGTTGCTACAGCTCACCCCCAGCACCACCCCCCAATCCAGCATTCACCACCATTCTTAAACAAAGAGGATTCATTTAGTGTGTCTAATGTGTATCTTGGATGCTCAGTGACAAATATTCTTCATGGGTATAAAGGCATCGATGGACCCCCAAAGATACGCAGAGCAGAGGACACAAGATCTCTATCGCATCGACTGTCTGTGCTTATGAACAGAGCAGAGGACACAGGGATGGCCACCTCTATCTCATCAGCTGTCTGTGCTTATACACAGAGAAGAGAACACAGGGATGGCCACCTCTATCTCATCAGCTGTCTGTGCTTATACACAGAGAAGAGGACACAGGGATGGCCACCTCTATCTCATCAGCTGCCTGTGCTTATACACAGAGCAGAGGACACAGGGATGGCCACCTCTATCTCATCAGCTGTCTGTGCTTATACACAGAGCAGAGAACACAGGGATGGCCACCTCTATCTCATCAGCTGTCTGTGCTTATACACAGAGAAGAGGACACAGGGATGGCCACCTCTATCTCATCAGCTGTCTGTGCTTATACACAGAGAAGAGAACACAGGGATGGCCACCTCTATCTCATCAGCTGTCTGTGCTTATACACAGAGAAGAGAACACAGGGTTGGCCACCTCTATCTCATCAGCCATCTGGGCTGGTTTGACCCAAGTTCTTGGAAAGCTAGATTGACCCTCCTGTCCAAAGCCATCTTATCCCACAAAGGAAAACTCCTCTCCCACATCCTTCATTTCTCAATAAGTCAGAGGTCAAGTGGTGCTCTCAGTTTGCCCGGCCCTGGGCTCAGGACACTAAAGATTCATTACTTACTTCCAACTAATTCCAACCTCAACGGAAAGATAATTTCTGTCTTTTATTATGCAGAGTAATAAAACAGTAAGCTGGCTTTGCAACACTGGCAGCCCTGGCCCACATAGACACAAACATGAGCAGCTATTTTAATGGCTTTAGTGGGTGATTTAATACACTATCTTAAAAAATAGACAATGACTCAACTTTTTGTAGCAATAGCAAGACTCTGAGTGGCTCCTACTGAGAAAAAAAATCACTCTGACAGAGAAACAGAAGCAGTTCAGTAACATTTAGTGGCAATTATGGTTCAAAG
This sequence comes from Peromyscus eremicus, assembly GCF_949786415.1. Taxonomy (NCBI): domain Eukaryota; kingdom Metazoa; phylum Chordata; class Mammalia; order Rodentia; family Cricetidae; genus Peromyscus; species Peromyscus eremicus. The sequence goes on from NW_026734419.1 coordinate 238,986, forward strand.
CTCCATTATTACACAGTTTGACATAATCACACTTAAAACTATCATTAAAGCAATGGATAAAGTACAGGACTCATTTTATATACTACCTCTAGTAAAAATGTCACAAATCTGAAAATTGCTATAAATTTAAAATAATCAGGACAATATTTAATATACTTTTAAATTTGAAGACACACAGCTTCTCCAGAACACGAAATGTAAATTTCTGAGGATTCTCTGGAAAATTCAGAGGTGTTATTGTGTACAAAGAGGGTTACATCCATTTTTTTTCAGTGTAAATGATGTCTTGTGAGCAGTGATCTGGTTGGAACCGTGACAGTTTCATAGAGTGGGGAGAAAAGTATTGTCTGTGAGCCGAATTTTCACAGCCAAACTTCCAGCTTCAAGTTCAACTCAGTGTTCATTTGAGACGTCTTTCTGGGGCTCATTGGCCTGCTGGAGTCTCGGCTGAAGCTTGGGGTCAGCCCTGAGTGGAGGCTGGGAAGTGGGTGATTTCCACTCTGTGACATCTCTGCCACTGACATCTGTCAGGTGAGCAGACTGCCAATCACTGCCCGTCTTGCTATTGTTTCCAACTGAGGCTGCAAAGTCCTGGTAGCACTCAAAGCCTGGGCCTCGCTCCCATCCTCAGCCCCTGTCTCTAAACTGTCACTCTGCCCTGGTAGGTCAGACGTTCTCCAGGGGATGAGTGGATATAACAGTCATTCTGAGTCATTTGTAGTGTTTGAAACCGTGTCACATATCTAAAGCAGCATCCTCTCTTCAGTGGTTCTCTTAGCTTACAGCTCTAGCAGTTTCTATTTCTTAATGAGTGGAGACACTCTAGGCCACAGATGACTAGAGACAATAGCAAGTATTTTAACCACTGCCTAATGCTTTACAAAAAAGAAATGGTCCCCTGTAGGTTAAGCTACAGTTTTTCTGAAAAGCTCCTTAGTCAGGTTCCCTGTGACAATCTGGAGAGCCACTGGAAAACACCAACAGGACCTTCTCCAGGTACAGAGAGAGAATTCCCCCAGGAGAGCCCCTGGGAATCTCTTCCCATTCACAAACCGGCTGCCAGATTTCACTTCCATAATTTACCATGTTCGTGGTGTGGGAAGATGGAGAGAAGCTGTAGAGGAGGGGGGGTAGTCTAAGAAATAAAAAGGGAATAAAATAAAAAGTCACAGGTTTCAGTGACATGGAAGCTGAGTGAAGGAGGCATTTAACAGATGTGAATGACTAGGACTATATACTTTGAGAAGATTAAATCTGGCATCTGCAATGCCAACGTGAAAAACGGTATGCTCATCATGGCTGCCTAGGTGAGAACAATTTCATCAGAGCTTGTTCACTGTTCAGGTCCAGTAGAAATGACATTGGAGGTAGACAGAACACAAGTGGGCAGTATAGATAACTCATTCAAAGTGTGTTCTCAAAAGGACATTTAAGAAATGAGTCAGCAGACATTGAGATGTCTCAGTGGGTAAAGGCATTTGTTGCCAAGACTAGTGATTTGAATTCAAACTTGGAATCCACATGATTTAAAAAAAAAAGAGTGAGTAACATCTGAAGATTGTCCACTGATATACAGACTATACAGACAGAGATGCATATGGATGGACACACACACACACACACACACACACACAGAGAGACAGACAGACAGAGAGAGAGACAGAGACAGAGACACAGAGACAGAGACAGAGAGACAGACACACACACACATGAGTAAATATAATCTAATAAAAATGTGTAAGGAGTCATAGGCTTGCAGAGGTGGCTTACCTGTTACTTGCTCCTCTCATGGAGATCCTTTGTTCAGTCCCCAGCTCCCACATGGAGGTTCACAATCACCTATAACTCCTGTTCTAGGGGATCCTTTGTCCTCTCTGGCCTCCATATGTACTACATGCACTTTTTACAAACACATGTCTGCAGGTAAAATACTTACAGATGTAAAATAAAAACAAGTGATTCCTTTGGAAAACTGAGTGTGTAAACCGGAAGCACAGAAGTCACTCCTGCTTGAGTTTAATAAGACCGGAAGAGGTCATGATGAACCTTAGCAAGACTGTCAGATCCCTACATGCCTGCCCCTGGAGCAGCACCCAGGTGCAACCCTGTGATTTTTCTCCTTCAGCAGTGTGGAAACCTTTAGAACAATGGAAATGCTTTACACAGTTAGAACCCTATATCTACAAAAGTGAGAAAGAATACGTCATTCTTAAAACAAGTAGCAGGGATGAGGGCTGCTGGGAACAAATGCCTATGTGGCTGCAGTCACACCAGCATGTTCCTAAGTGGCTCCTGACATCTCCTTAAACCAGAAACTTCTTTGATTTTCACTCAATGTGTTTCTTAAATTTGTGAAGAAGACCTAGAGCCAGTTCTTGGCCTTATGTAAATTATCTGCCAATCAGATCCCTGTTTATCAACATGACTTCATTGTCTAATCTGTCATGTGTGTGGGGCAGGGGGAGTCCACCCTTTGTACAATAGGAGCATATTGCTAATAGATCATTACATATGTATTATCGTTGTTATTATTGTAATTATTATTATTAGTTGGGAGCGAGCCACAGTGTGTGTAGGAGTCAGAAGACAACCTTGGAGCTGGTTCTCTTTACCTTTCGTGGGATCTAATTCAGGTCACGGGGTAAGGAGCAAGGATTTTAACCTACTGAGTCACCCTAATGTCTCACTGTGTCTATCTTATAATGGAGATTGATGTAATAATTAATTTCCCCTTGTCTTTTGTATCCCACTCTCCTTCTGTATAATACAGACTACTGAAAGTCTGGCATTAGGAAATACCATCATGGGTGGTGGTGGCGCACACCTTTAATCCCAGCACTCAGGAGGCAGAGGCAGGCAGATCTCAGTGAGTTCCAGGCCAACATGGTCTACAGAGTGAGTTCCAGAACAGCCAGAGCTACACAGAGAACCCTTGTCTTGAAACGACTCTCCAAATATGGAAATATCATCATATTCTATTTTATGGATACTTTAAGGAACATTCAAATCTACATTGGCTTCAGTCATTTGCCAGTTATTACTGTCCTGAATGAGGATTCTACATCTGTTAGTCACTAAAACTCAGAAAAGCCAGACTGTAACACCTCCCCCATTAATACACTGTCTAGCTACCTTAGTTCTTAGGCAAGTCCATGCCCAGCAAATTCAGCCATCTCATCTAACACTAACCAACTCTAATTCCAAATTGCCTGGAATAAAATCATTTTTTAACTTACTGTCCAGCACCCAGCATCTCCACCTTCTCTTGGTAATCAGTATGGCTTTGTTGTGAAAATTAATAGATTATCCAATTGCTAAAGCTCCTTCTAGTCTTAATTAAACACAGTCCAACCATGTACATAGGTGTTTATGAGGATATTTTCACCTGTGTGAGGTCAGAGGTCAACATCAGGTTCACACCAGTACTCACAGTAAACCTGAATGCTAGTTTCACTAAAAATTGAAAAATGTTCTTTAGAATACAGAACAATTACCCATTGTGTCTCAATGTCTTATCAGTGTTCTGTGTTACACGGGATTACACATGCACAGAGAATCAGTGCTTTGCACCCCGATAAGGACTGTCTGACTGTGCCACAAGCCTCAGAAGCCGCTGTCTGGGGAAGCCCATTTCCACCACAAAGAGCCACTAAAAGAAGCTGCTCACTTGTATAATGAGTGAAGGGAGCCTGGAACTTCAGGCAAAATAACTGATGATGTTAGTGGTAAGATTTGAGCTAACAAGTAAAACTTTGAATTGTGAATAACTTTTAATCATCCCCGGGGAGTTGAGAGTCAATACATGTAAAGAGTTTTCTGAAAGCCAAATGTCATGTGTCACCATAAAAACAGATGAACATATCACTGAAGGAGGACAGCAAGTGCAGAGGCAAAGTCACAGGCTACTGGTGGACTGATGTGCAGTAACAAATGTCTGCAAGAACACACCATGGGGAAGGACAAGTCGATGGTGCTGGGGGAAGCCTTGTTCATATGCAGTGTGAATCAGGCGAGACCATCATTCTTTGTCATGTAAAAACGGACTGAAGACCGTTTTTATTCTAATGCTCACCTTGAGGCCAGACCTCAAGGTGAGCATTAGAATAAATCACTTCACCTGGTACACTTCCTTCCAAAATAGTGATTGTCTATTTTTTTTAATTAAAAGCTCAAAAATACTGACAATGAAATAAAACAACAAATAGGCAAATACAAATCAGACTAAGAAAGCTTCAGAATGACAGAAACAACCAACAGAGTGAGAGAAAGACCTATCGATTAGAAAACAGCCACAAAGGATGGATCTGACAGGGGTTAGTGACGAAAATATACGAGGAAATGAAACACATCAATAGCATCAAAATGAGCAACAGAGTTAAATCGTGGGCAGAAGACCTTACAGTTCCAGAAGAAGATGCACAGATAGATGGCCAAGTCTGTAAAGAATGTTTAACATCGAAGAGCTCCAGGCAAACATGAGCCCAGGCTATGACACTCCACTCCAGTGACACTCCACTCCAATTAGAATGGCCGCCATCTAAAGACAAGATTAGAGCTGCAGGCTGTAAGAATTTACTCACATGACCATTGGTTTGTGGGTTAGACAGCTTCCCCATGATTATAACGAAATCCCTTGATCAATTTATGAGGATGAAGGGTTGATTGTGGATTACAGTTTTGGAGGCTTTGGTTTATGACCCATTGGCATCCTCGATTTGGGCCAGTGGTGAGGCAACAGATCGGGTTAGAAGTGCATGGTAAAGTGAACTGGCTATACCATGAGCCGGAGAACAAAAAGGAAGTGGAAGGAATCATGGGCACTGGCCTCCTCTAAGGACATCCTGAATATCCTAAATGACCCCCACAAAGCTGCAGCTCTCCAGAGTTCCACCATACCTCAGTAGTGACACCACAGGGACCAAGCTAACAAAATCTGAACTGCAGCAGTGGAATGTGAACTAGTGGCTCCATCATGGAAAACACGAGAATTTATGTACAAACATTAAAGAGAGAAGTGCCATGGGTTACAGTAACCCATCACTGGATGTGTCCAGACAGAGGAAATGCAGACCTTGGAGAGACAAGTCCATGTCCCTGTTGACTGAGCACTGTATAGCAGCCAGGATACAAAGCCAACCAGGCCCTGTGAGCATCAGGAGCTAAGTGGGTAAGGTACACATGACACATGTACAGTGATACTACCTGGTTGTCAGAACAGTGAGACCTGAAATCTGCAGTTCCATGGATGAGCCTTGAGGGTGTGCGGCTGAGTGAACTCACCAAGCACATGCTGATGCCACATGATCTGTGTGCCTCACTCAGACCTGAGAGTTGATGTCATAAGACGAGAGTACAGTGGGATTCACGGAGTCTGGTGTACTTGGAGGGGAGGTGGTCAGATCTGTGTCACAACTACACCACTGCCATTAAGAGGAAAGTATTTCAAGAGACTTAACACACAGCAAGGCAACCACAACGGCTGATGATACAGTGTATTTGTGAAACATGTAAAGGAGGTGTGAGCTATGGACTCTCATAACAAAATAACTGTGTTACATAATAAAGTGACAGAGTAGCAAGGTTTGACTACATCATAATAAACATACATACACACATACGTGCATGCATACTTATAAAGATACATACATACATGCATACACACATACATACACAAATCACACACTATCACACATATAAACACACGCACATACAGATACATGCATGCACACACACAAACACACTCATACACATACAAACATAGTCTTCAGAACCTTCATTTATCCATCATTTAAAACAAGCATATTTGAAATTTATGAAATAAACTACCAAAAAAAATCCTGTCTGAGAGAGTCTCCATCATTTATACCAGTATTTTCTGAATTACCAGTGGCTGACAGATACATCTTAAAGAGGCAGAGACCCACTTGGAAGGCAGCACAGACCATAGATTTTCACATAACTACATGGGTACAACTGCTGATCGATATCCTGCTGTGTTGCCCGTAAGTCCCAAGGCAATGTCCTTCCTGGGTTGGTAAAATCAATAATTACCTGACAGGACCAAACCAAAATGCTTTTCCAGTACTCTACTCCACCTACCCATTTGAGAATGGAGTAATCTCAGATATTTTAACTGAAAAAATAAAAGGAAACAAAACACCACTGTGCAATCTACCAGGAAAAAAAGGTTTGAGATGCCTACTGTATTCTGTAAGTCATGAGTCAAAGAGAGTTTTTAAATTCAAGATATCATTACTTCAGATTTTCAAGTTTGAACATGTAGCATCCTTAGACAAAAAAGAACATTATGTCCCATGTGATATTAACAAGCCAGTATCCTCTATTTTTCTGTTGTTTTGGTAAAACTAGCACTTCAGTTACTTCTCTGTGCCTGAGATATAATACCAAGACTGAAAGCAACTTACAGACAAAAGCATCTGCCTTGGTTTATGGATCTAGAGGGATCAAAGTCCACCATAATGGACAGGCATGGCAGCGAGCCGCAGGAGCAGCAAGCTGAGAGATCACATCTCTACTGCAAACAGGAAATGGAGATACAAACTGGAAGTGGGTCAGAGCTACAAACTCTCTAAGCCTTCCCCAAAGACTCTTCTACCAAAGCCCCACCTCCTAAAATTTCCAAAGTACAGAAGCCAGTGGGGGACATTTCTCATGCAAATCACCACAACTAATAAAGAAAACTAGTTAAGGTGCACCCTTAGCCAGGAGGCCCTTAAGGAGTCTCAGAGGAACATAAGGGGATCCAGAAGCCAGTGGCCTGGAAAGCAGCTTATGTGACCCTGGTTGGGTGCAGTCCCCCTTCCACTCACACAGTCACCCTATGTCAGACCACCCTTTATTCCCTCTGTTCCTTCCAATTTCTGACAATCCTCATTTCATTTGTAGAGCAGAAGTAATTACTATTCTCTGTCCTTATTCGACTGATGGGTCGTCAAAGTTACCAACACCTTCCCTTCCCACAGCTTTTCTGAGACTCACTCCTCAAAGGGGGAGCTGTGTTCTGATCTTGGTTCGTCTACCATGTTACTCAGCATAACAAGTTTGCAGCACCTACTGCATGCTGGGTAATAAATGAGACTGAAATAAAAAGGACCAATATAACCAAGTCATCATGAGGTCTAACTGAGGCCCTACACTGAAAGTTTGCAAATAAAACAGATTTCTAAATTTTAATTAAAATTCATTAATTAATTGACATATTACAGAAGACAGCCTTTGGAGGCATTCCTGCCCTGTCAAGCTTTAGTTTTGACAGGCAGATTGAGAGAATATGTCCTTTGGGCAAGTGACCAGAGTGACCAATATCAAAGGTACATCTCCCATGCCCATCCCAAAAGAATGCAGACCAATCGTCCAACCCTCTCATCACATAGAATGCGTGACATTGTGACACTGGCCTGAGTCCCAAGCAAGCAGCCCAGACACCTATCAGGTCAGACAAATGCATGTTTTCAAATACTTTCAGAAGTCTGAACTTGGAATGGAACAATGTGCAAGTCACCTCTGCCGTCGACACTTTATGTCTTCTCATTGCAGAATCATAATAAACCAACTGAGCATAAGAAAAAAACTAGCTTACTTTACATATTGGAAAAACACAATCAAGAATAACATGGAATTTTACCTCCAAACTACTGCTTTCAGTATTCTTTGGGCATAACAAATAAAATATTTGCTTTTAAATTTCAGGAGTGGCTGTAACTTGGGAACTCAAAGTTGGTTTACAATTTCTACACTTTAGTATACAGAGGGTATCCTGATCCATGAGTGAGTGTGCTCTCTCGCCCTCTCTGTCTCTATGTCTCTCTCTGTCTCTGTCTCTGTCTCTCTCTCTCTCTCTCTCTCTGTGTATGTACAAGAGAGAGAGAAACAAGTACAGTCATACAGGTACACACACACACACACATACATACATACACACACAAGTCTTCAGATCAATTCTCCCTTGGTTTGTCAATACAGAGGACCCTAGAAGTCGGAAAGAATATGTTTCATACTGATATTAACTGAGGTTAGAGTAAAGACATAGTGGGCATATTGCTCCCATTCCTAAAAAAAGTTATTTGTAATAATAATTATTTTTAGTCTTCATGCCTGTTTCAGAGACATCACTGTCTGGCACATTTATGGCAAGCCAATCTTCCCCTATTGAATGGATAAATCACAGGCATAATGAATCTTCTAATGGCACCCATGAGCATTCCTTCCTATGCTCTGCACTCCTCTAATAAAAGCAGTTTAGTGAAATAAACACCTAATCAGGTCATCTGCTTAGCAAATTCAGCCATTATCCAGAAAGACTTAATTGCCAGCCTTCAGTAAATATTTTGGTTCTCAAACTAATCAAAGCTGTTCATCTCAGAAATAACTACAGAGAAGAAAGTGAAAGATGGAATAAGCTCTAATCAAATAATGATTTAGGCATAAATCATGACCTGATCCAAGCCAAAGACCTCTCATGTCAAGACCTCTAAAGAAGTAAGTAGACATAAGGAGACAATTTAACTCTGAAGCCTCTCGGGCAAAGATGTGCAAGGAAAAATTGAAATCCATTTACAATGACATCGCCATTGGGAATTATATTTCTAATGAGCACTAATGCCCTCTGATCCCATCCACAGGATACAACAGCTAGCGATCAGAAAAAAATAAATAATCATGGAGAATTTCAAAAGATAACAATAAAAACAAGCCCTCAAAATGAAAGCATCCTTGGTCTTCCCCAAGGAGAAAGCAAGCAAATAAACATAGCAGCCCCCATTTCACCACCGTGTTGTGTTTGGATCTCTGCCAGGCATCAGAAACCACACTTGATCTTTTGAGTTTTTGGCTGAGGGGCAGAAGCTAGGACATCGCTGAGGGGAGCGGGAAGCAGGAGGGAAGACTCAGAAAACATCCATCAAGCATTCTAAAAGATAGCCAAATCAGTTCTTGGCGATTTTCACACAGCCCAGGAAGGGAGGAGCCTAACCTAGAAGATGTCAATGAGGGATAGTAAGATGGGGGAGGCCAAAATCCAGCCTGCGCCTTCTGGGGGATGGGCGTGGGACTGATTTGTGCCCAGAGTAGCCTTTCCCACCTGGAGACAGGACAAGCGCCTGCATCATCGCATAACAGCACACTTTCATCCCAAGAGTCGGAGTGGAACTTCAGATCTAACTGTTCACAGCTACCTGAGTTAGTTTAGGAAGAAAGAGAAGCATTTGCTCCATGCCAGGAGGTAGTTTGTAAGCTCCTCAGGCAGAAGAAATCAGGAAACTCCACAAACTTGGCTCACCACGTTGAGATTACTCGCTGTCTATAAAGAATCTGCCAAGCTTGCTGAGGATGGGGAGGTCAATGCCGTTCTGATGTAAACTGCCACGCAGACTCCAGCACAACCCAGCTCAGAAATCTAACCCAATCAGGGATCTAGCAAAACTCTTCACCTTGGAACAGGGATCTCCTAACTCTGAGACCGTCCATCCCCCAGCTGATTTCCTTACTGAGAGGTCTATGTGAGTACAGTGCCTCTGCTCACACAAATGGGCTTTAATTACTTCTGCAAATGGCAAATGCTCTGTCAGTAGCCTAACACTCATGATTGCAATTAAGGAACATTCATTTTTTTAAAGTTCATTATTTATTGTAACCTGGATTATAGCTGCATTTTTCTGAAACTGTCAGTGTGTGACAATGTTTTCTAAGTTGTCCCTGTTTATAAACATAGCCATGAAAACACAGTTAAATCATAGAGAGTAATCACAACGACAAAGACATTTAGAAAAAGCCCACCCAGAGCAGATAATAAAGGAAATCAAGCTCTCACCTCTGTTCTCTGTGTCCTGGGAAAGGCAGATGACTTCTCTATGGCATAAACATCCACCAGGTAGAGACATGCTCCCTGCTCCCGGTCCAAAATGGCTGCAGTTTGAATGACTCCAGTCTGCCGTCCAATGGTAAAGAGACGTCCAACAGTCTTTTCTTCACAGTAAATGGAAACGATGTAATATTCCACTGGAGCTTCTGACCCCCTGGGGCTAGCTGCTTCTATGGATATGACATTGGTACCAATGGGCTCCCCTTCCTTCAAGATGGTTACGTATTTGTTCTGTGTGAAAACAGGCCCATCAAGGCCCTGGAGGATGACGGTCAACTCCGTGGTTGACTTCCTCCTCTCTGGGCCCAGGTCTGTGGCTGATACTATGAGGTTATAGATGAGCTGTGAAGGCACTAATGCAGAAGTCACACAAAGGTCTCCACTGTAGCGATCCACAGTGAAGGTTTCTGTGTCTCCATTGACTATTTCATACTCCACCTCTCCATTGGCACCTTCATCGGGGTCTGCAGCCATTATGGTAGTCAAGACAGAACCAATCACAGCTGAAGGATCTGCAGCCAGGGTGTTTTGTGATATAAACATTGGGACATTGTCATTGAGGTCTGTTACCAAAATGGTCACATTTTTCAAAGCATACCTCCTAGTTTCTATCGGCACAGCTTGATCATTGGCTTTCACTGTTAACTCAAAGAGATTGGCAAATTCCCAGTCGATCTCAGCACTGGTGTAGATGGTTCCTTTGACTTCATCTATGCTGAAGTGGTTGCCTCGGGGCATCTGTTGGATGATGGCATAAGACAGCTGCCCATTGATATCCGCATCTGGGTCATGCACTGTCACAGAAATGACAGATGTACCAAGAGGGATGTTCTCCACTATAGACTTAAGAATGTCTCCCAGAGGAAAGCTTGGGGGGTTGTCATTGAAGTCCCTCACATGAATCACCACTGACATTGTGGATGACTGAGGAGGTCACCCTTGGTCTTTTGCTGTGATGTTTAATTTATATAAAGACTGTGTCTCAAAGTCCAACTTCTTGGCAAGAAAGATACTCCCAGTGTTTGGACTAATACTAAAAGTCCCATGGTTGTTTGATCCTGTGATGGTGTAGTGTAAGTCTGCATTGACACCTGAGTCAGAATCAGTGGCAGTAACAGAGGACACCAGTTCACCAATCCTCATGTTTTCCAAGACATCCACAAATAGTGTTGACTTCGGGAACGAGGGCATGTTGTCATTTTCATCCAAAATGTCAATACTTAGAGTTCAGGTTGAGTTGAGGGAGATGGCCCCTGAATCCACTGCCTGGATGAGGAGGCAATAGGCCGGGGTCGCCTCATAGTCTAACTTACCTATAAGAGTCACCTGACCAGAGAACTTGTCTATGGTGAACTGTCTTTCTTCGTTTCCTTTGAGGATAGAGTAGTGAATGAGGCCGTTATTTCCTTCATCCACATCGGAGGCAGACACCCGTAAGACCTGGGTCAGATTGGTCACCGTCTCTGACACCGTAGCTTGGTAAAAGTCTTTTAGAAACTTGGGGGCATTGTCATTGATGTCCTTCATGTAGACATGCACAGTGGCCTGGTCCTTGAGAGGTCGAGGGAGGCCCTGATCTGTGGCTATCACTGTGAAGCTGAAGACTGCTGTCCCCCGTCTCCTCATGAGTGACTCCCTGTCAAATTTGTGAGTGTTGGTGATTTCTCCAGTGACAGCATGCAACTCAAAATCAGGCTGTGCCACCTCAAAAGCATACCTTACTTCCCCATTAGGCCCGAAGTCTTTGTCCACCGCACCGACCTTGCCTACGAATGACCCGGCCCTCTGCTCCTCTTCGAAGTAGAATGTGTAATTGGTACTATTAAACAAAGGCCTACTGTCATTCACATCTTCTAAAATCACAGTGACATGCACAGTAGCACCTAGGGGCTCCACTGCCCGGTCAGAGGCAACAACCAATAACACATATCTCTCCTGAAGTTCACGGTCCAATTCACTTTTGATGTACAACTGGCCATCTGGGAATATGCCAAAGCCATCCCCAGTGTTGCCATCTGTGATAGTGTACGCTATTTCCCCATTTGCCCCAGAATCTTTATCGGAAGCTTGCACTTTAAAGAATCGAGAATTCACAGGCTCCGACTCAGAAAGTGTGACCTCATAGAAAATCTGGTCAAACACTGGAGGGTTGTCATTTAGGTCATGGACATAAACTGTCAAAATGATGCTGGAGGAGAGCTGGGAGACACCCATATCAGAGGCCAAGATTTCTACCTGGTATGAGCCAGCGTGGACATCCAGTGGAGCCAGCAGACTGATGTTACCATTCTGCTCATTGATAGCAAACAGGTTCTTGGGGTTCTGCTTCAGGCTGTAGAGCACCCTGCCATTAACACCCTCATCAGGGTCCATGGCTTTGGCCTGGAAGATGCTATGCCCTGCCTGCCAGTTCTCCACTGCATTTATGCTTTCTACTGCCTGGAGGAAGTGGGCAGCATTATCATTCAAGTCTTTCACTGTGATGTTAACCACAGTGTCTCCCGTTACTGCTCCCCCACTGGCCACGACTTTCAGCTGATAAAAAGACTGCTCTTCCCTATCAATCACACTTGCTGTGGTCAGCTGCCCTGTGACAGGATTCCTAACAAACATACCTCTCTGGTCCCCAGTAGTGATGAGATAGCGAATGTTAGCATTGAGGTCCATGGTGGTGGCAGAAACACTGCCCACGTGGTAACCTAGAGCCACATTCTCAAAGACCACGAAGCTGTAAGCAGCCTGGCTGAATACAGGTGGGTTGTCTTGTGTATCTAACACCGTGACTGTTACCATGGCCTGGTTAGGAGACTGTAAATTGCCCCCATCAGTGGCCACTATTTGCAGCTGGTAGGCTGTTTTCTCTTCTCTGTCTAGGGCCATTCTTGTAGAAATAACCCCGCTCTTAGCATTAATCTGAAACCTTGACCTGTCCCCAGCTGATATACTATACTGAACAGTTCCATTGGGACCCATGTCTGGGTCGGTAGCAGACACTGTGGTGACATAGCTACCTCCAGGCTCATTCTCCTGAATATAAGCAAAGTATTGGACTGGGTAGAACACAGGACTGTTGTCATTGATGTCCAGAAGACTGACATTCACCTGAGCTGTGGATGACTGGGGAAGGGAGCCCAAGTCTGTCGCTAGAACCAATAGACAGTAGAAAGCTTGTTCCTCTCTGTCTAGGGAGGAGATAGTACTCAGCCTCCCAGATACAGGATCCAGGCGAAAGAGCCTTTGGTCACTCTCAGCCTCTTGCAGGGAGAAGCGCACTGTCTCATTGTCACTCAGATCCCCATCGGTTGCCCCTAGAATCAACAGCTCAGTCCCAGCTGGAGCGTTCTCAACTACAGGCACCTCATAGCCTTCAGGCTGGCTAAACACGGGCTTTTCATCATTGACATCCAAGACAGTTACCACAAGCTGGGCATAGGACACCTTGGGGTGGACCCCCGGTCTCGGGCACTGATATTCAGTACAATCTGGGAGGCGAGTTCACAGTCAAGGCCCCCCGCAGCACTGGTGGTCACTAGACCACTGTGCTCACTAATGTGGAACCAGCCCAACCCATTTCCAGAGACGATGCTGTAGCGCAGGTTAGCATTGAGACCAGAGTCACCGTCGGTGGCAGACACCCCACTCACATAGCTCCCCGGAGGCGCCTCCTCACTCAGGTTCACTCTGTACACTTGCTGCGCAAAGACTGGAGGTTGATCATTGATGTCATTGACAAAAATCACCAAGCTGGCCACAGAAGAGCGCGCCTGAACCTCGGCGGTAGGGGGCGCCCCGGAGTTATCCAAGATGGAGACTGTGAGGTTGTAGGAAGGAATTCGCTCGCGGTCCAGGGCGTTGGCCATCTTGATGAGACTCAGGTTGGGCACCTTGCTCCTCCGTACCTCAAAGTGGCGTTGCTCATTGCCCCCGAGAATCTGCACTGAGATGTTTCCATTGGCTGCCGGGGAGTCCGCGTCGGTCACGGTGAGCAGAGCCACCACTGTACCCACCTGCGGGTTCTCATCCACCGAAGCGAAGCGTAAGGCGAGGTGGCGGGGAAGTAGCGAAACTTCACTACAGGGTCGTTGTCATTGACATCCAGCAGCTGGATGATCGCTTCCGCGCGCCCGGTGAGCGAGGGCATGCCCCGGTCCGTAGCCTGCACTGTCAGCGAATACTGTCGCCGGGCCTCAAAGTCTAGCGGCTCTCGCACAGTGATGAGCCCCGTCTCCGGGTCCATCTGGAAGGGGGTTCCCTTGTCCTGCAGCCGGTAACAGATGTCCGCATTGGTGCCCACAGCCGCGTCCTCAAGCACCCCCGCCTGGTAATGGGAACTGCCAAATACCGGGGGATTGTCGTGAATGTCCTGTACAGTCACATTGACCTGAAGGTAACCCCGCCGCTTTGGCTCACCCTTGTCCTCCACCTCCACCAGGAGCTGGTACTAAGGCGTGACCTCGCGGTCCAGCCCGCCCTTGGAGACCAGGTGCAGGAACGCTCCCTCGCCACTGGGGTTCAAGGTAATGTCCAGGCGAAAGCGACCCGCCTTGTTGCCGTGGACGATGCGGTAGGAGCGGTGCTCCACGCCGTTGGAGCCGATGTCAGAGTCCATGGCGGTGTCCAGAATGACCTGACGCCCGCTGCCACTGTCCTCCTTGAAGGTGACCACGATCGAGGGATCTGGGAAGACTGGGGCATTGCCGTTGAGGTCACGCACCAACACCCCCACCTCGGTAGGGTAGGTGGGCGCCCTGGAAAGGACCACCAGGTTGACCACGTCGCTGGGCAGGCTCTCGCTGTGGATGGTGGCTGTGGTGTACAGCGCTCCAGTTATGCTGTTAATAGCGAACAGGGCGTGGCTTTCGATGAGCCGGTAGGTGAAGCCGGGGCGCGTTGGGATGGTGCCCACCAGAGTCCCTGGGGGCTGCTCTTCCATCACCTGGAACACCTGACGCTGTTCGGCCGGCCGCTTGGACCCAGGACGGGCCCGGGAGCAGAGACAACAACCCCCAGAACTCAGCAGCTGGCACAGGGATGGAGAGAGTAGCAGGAGCCGCCTTCGGCCGGGAGCCGGGTCTGCGGTCAAGTTCATGGTCCTGGTTTCCAGGAACCGCGAGAGGAAGAGAAACAAGGTGAAGGAAACGGGCTGATCCGGAGGGCTTCTGAGTGGCGCCAGTAAAAAGCCAGTTTGGCTGGAGATCTCTGCAGTTTAGAAGAGTGAGCGAGGGGCAGTTGCCCAGGAGAAGGCTCCTGGTGGCCAGGGAGACGCGCAGCACAGGGGAGGATGAGGCGACAAGCGGCGGGGCATCCCTGGGCTCTCCCGAGAAAGTTTCCAGGCCTCCAGACACTTGGATTGGAATCCTGAGTCTGAGCGTCCTGACCGCGGATAGGAGTTGCGAGAGGCGGGATGGATTTCAGGGACCTGAGGAGTCACTCACTGCACGCAGGTCTCTCCAAAAACTTTAGAACTTACCCAGAGCGTGGCGCCGAACAGGACAGAGCCAAGGGCCTCAAAGCCCTTGCACCCCGGAGACAGAGCGGGGACGCCGGGAGAACCTGAAACTGGAGGTGCAGACTCTTCTCGAATTTCGCTCGGGGGGAGCTGGGGAGGTCGTCTCTGGATCGGGCACCCTCGCGGAGGCAGCAGGGGCACCGCGTCTCCAACAGCGCTCAGCTCCGTCCCCTCGCTGGTATCCCAGGCTGCCCAGGCTGCCTTTGCGCCAGCCGCTGCTTGGAGCCCGAGGTCCAGCCCAAGCTGTTGCAGGCGCTGCTCCGCATCCTTCACCTCCGCGCCGGCATCGATTGTACATCCACAGAGCGCGGGTTCCCCTTCTTCCTCCGCGTCGTGGGGGTCAGGCAGCAGCAGCGGCGGCAGCAGCAGCGCTGGTTCCCCGAGTCCCCTCCCCTCACCATGCCAGGGGCTCTTCCCCGGGCGTTAGCGGGTACCAGCGCCCCCGGGAGCGCCTCGCCCTTGTCCTGGGATCTGTGCTTTTATTGTTCCGGGTCAGTTTCACTTTGTAATCCGCTAGGCTTTGTGTTTGGGGAGGGGTGGGTCCCTCCTTCGCGGTCCCCGAGGACGACTGGGACTCGGAGGTGCGGTGCAGCTGCACGGGGCGCCGGGTGGGCGCGCTCCTTCACAGCCAGGGCTCAGAAGTGGCACCACGGCGGATCTGGAGCCTGGCGAGTCCCCCGCTGCCTCTCCGGGTCCCTCGCACTCTCCCCGCCCCTTCCCCGCTGCGCGCACACACGCACACACGCACACACACACACACACACACACACACACACACGTGCACACACGGAGGGGGGAGGGCTGTTCGCGATCGCGAGCAAGACTGAGAAAGTTTGCTCGCCCCTCGATGCTCCCGGACTCCAGTGGCCGCCATTCCCCTGTTCTGGTCCTGTCACCCGCGGGCCCTGCCCCGCTACAGCCCATTGGCCACATCCCCGCCCGGAGTCCCCGCCGCCCTCGCCTCCTGCCGCCACTGGCTGGGGTGACGCTCCTCACCGCGGCCTCCAAGGCTGTGGGCGGGCGGTGGGCGAGCCCCGCGGCAGAGACGCAAAGAAGGGGCGACCACCCCCCAACTCCTTTCTATTTATTTATTTTCCCTTTTGGTCAAACCTTGGCTGGTGTCGGCGCAATCACAGCAAGAGTCAGCCTGGGAATAGATGGGGGTGGGGTCAGGTTTGGAAATTAATAAGTTTAGTGGCTGGAGCTGGGGGTGCCATTAGGGTCTCTGAGGGAGTTGAAGATTAGTTAGTTATAGTTGAAGGTTAGTTAGTTATAGTTGAAGATTAATTAGGATAGAAAGTGAATTAGATACATTTTGGACTTAACAAAATAGGATAATGAAATTATTATCTCTGAATTTGTCAAATACAAATGGACTAGACATTGTTTAGACATTTATTATTTGTATATATTGTATATAGTTATTGTACTTTTGTACATAGTTTTTCTTTTGTTAGTTATAACCTTTTTCTTTTTTTTCCTTTTTATTAAAATAGAAAAGGGGAAATATGGTGGTATTTAATTGTACTGAAATGTGATTTTAATTGTATGTTAATAAATAAAGTTGCCTGGGGTCAGAGTTTTAGAGCCATAGCAAGTGCGTGGAGGTGGTGGCGCACACCTTTAAGGACCTGGAGGGCGGTACATACAGGCAGTGACAAGGCAGTCACATGTTTAGGTTTACAACCAATGAGAAGGCAGAACAGCTAGACTATATAAAGACATACACACAGGAAGTAGGCCCCTTTTCGAAGAGCTCTCTTGGCTGAAGCAGGATCGCTGAAGCAGGAAGGGTAAGGCTCTTAGTTCTGACCTCTTGGCTTTCTTCTCTGAATTGGCTCTGTGTTTCTTATTTAATAAGACGGTTGGTTACATCTACAGCTGGATGTTTCCTCTTTTATATTTTAATTTCTAGAATATGATTTTTTTTTCCTTACTATATGCCCAGGATTTCCTTTTAAGTCTCCAATCGTCACCCACACTCCCAACTTCCGGGACCCGTGGTTCAGTGTCTGAAGCAAACCAGCTCTAAATACTTCCTTTCTTTTGGGTTCTTTTTTCTCTTCTGATATTCTGATTACGTGAAAACTGCACACTGTTCAGTTACCCACAGTTCTTGAATATTCTGTTCCCTTTCCTGATAATCACATCCGGTTCTATTGTGGTTTAGATTTACTTATTTTCTCAGGCTCTCTTCACCATGTTAAGTCTACCAAGGAGCATGTCAGATGCCTTCCCAGTTGGTAGAGCACTTTATTCCACAGAGGACAAAGTGTTTATTTCATCTTATGTAGTGTAGTCCATTTTCTTGGAAATCAGAGCATGAACTCAGAGCAGAAACTAATGTCTAAAGATTTTGCTGGATATAGTAATCTGGGCTGGCATCTGTGGTCTCTTATACTCTGTAGCACATGTGCTCAGGCTCTTCTGACTTAAGAGTTTCCATTAAGAAGCCAGGTTTATATTCTAATGGGTCTTCCTTAATCTGATACTTGTTTTTTCCCTTGCAGCTTTTAATATTTTTTCATTATACTATATTTTTAGTGTTTTGATTAAATTTGATTTAATTATTCTTACATATATACAGAAAATATGTAGATGCAACTTGCTGTGTCCATTATGTATTGCTTATATGTATATGTTTTAGGTCTAAATACATGGTATTGGATAAACTATCAGGGTGCACATCTCTGGAAAAACTAATTTTTTCTCATTAGTCATGAAACATTTCTTAAACAACATGTAGCAATGATTCTGCATGAGATTTTCCTCATCCAAAATGGCACATCAATGATGTTTTCATTGCTCAGGTCTTGTTTAAGAAGCCATAGTGCTGAGACTTCATGGATATAGCTTCCCTGTCATAGCTGGAAGACATAATCCTTTAGCAGATTTCTGGATACTCCAACCCTTATCTTTCCACCTCTTTTCTAGCTATGTTCACTGAAATGCAGGTGTAGGAGTTGTATTGTAGATGTTTCAAGTGGGGTTATGTAAACATGTAAATGAGGCTGCAATTTATGAATACTCCATCTCCTTATACATCAGTGTGTACCGACCTATAAAGAGCTATTTATTACACATTAAATACACCTTTCTTTCTCTAGGTGAAAATTCATCATAAAGTTTCTCCCACAAAATAGAAAGTTTTCTAATTTGTTTCATCTCTGTTATTTCACTTGAGAAATATATTCTCCTTTCCACCAAATCAAGTCATCACAAGTAGATATAGAGAATGTATACACATAAGGGGAATCTGTTTCTCCTAGGTTAGTAATGCATAATACAAATTGTTGTCTAATGGAAAGGGGCTGGGAATCAAGGTGGGCATATTGTTATATTAAGGCATTAATAAATGCACATTCTTACCCACCTGTATAATAACTGCATTTTATAAATTCTAAACTAAAGTATTTTTAATAAAATACACATAGAACTATAATGAGCAATAGAAATAACTACCTGTAAAATGGAATACTGCTGAATTATTCATTATAGACTTTCTCTCATGTATTTAAAGAATGCCGAATCCTTACAACTTCTGTTAAGGAATCATCTCTAAGTCTTCTTGAAGAAAGGAATTTGGTTGATAATCATGTATGGGTAGTATGTGCTTGAAAAAAGATCTCTTTGTTCTGGATAAGCAATATTCAAATATGATTTTCTCAAATTGAATGTACAGTTCTTCCTTACTTTCTTCTGTATAAAAAACAGAAGAGAACCTAAGATCTTGTCCATAACACTTACATACCTATACTGAGTCAGAGGCCATATGAACTTGTAAAATAGAATTTGCTTGTTGTAGAAGAAATGTTGATGATATAAACTTTCATTGTGGATTGGAGGAATTAGCCACTTTTTCACCCAGCTACATAATTTAAATGCTCTGATATGCATTTTACATAACTTTACCAGCATGTCAATATTGTACAGTAGTGACGATGTGCTTACAGAACACAACGATAACATAAACAGCTGAATATATAAGAAAAAGAGCACAGATTGTGCATGTGAAACTCAGGCAAAAGAATGTGAAAACGACTTCACTCTCTGCATGGATATCTCTATGCAATAAGTATAGAAACTTTAAAATGCATCAGCAATAGAGAGAATCAAGCAGAAGAACATCAGGGCTGGGAATCAAGGTGGGCATATTATTATATTAAGGCATTAATAAATTAAATGTAATGGACACGTCATTCAAGATCTCTGGGATGCTGCTATTCAGATATTGTACTTGTTAATTTTCTGTTTCTGTGATAAAACACCATGACCAGAAGCATCTTACAGAATGAAGAGTGTATTTGGGCTTCCAGATCCAAAGGCATCGGAGTCTATCATGGTGGGGAGACTTAGCACAAATGGCCCACATGGGGGCAGGAAGGAAGCTTAGAGGTTCCATCTCAACCACACTCAGGAAGCAGAGAGCAAACACAAGGGCATACACTATGACCATTCAAGGCCTGTCACCAGGGACAGATGTCATCTATTAAGGCTCCATCTCCCAGATGTTCCACATCCTCCCCAATTAGTACTGCCATCTGGGACCAAGTGTTCAATTATCTAAACCTGTTGGGGGACATTCTTTTTCAAAAACACCTCAGAGACTAAATATAAATATCTGGTATTGCAGATAGAGTGGAGATAATCAGAGCATAAAAATCAAGTTCTGTGAAACAATAGCAGAAATTTCCTCATATCTAAGGAAATTTATGAACCAGCTCTACAGAAGACATTTAGAACCACAACAGCCATGGCTGGATAATAACTTCTCCACATTGTATTGTAAAGACATTAAGCAGGGAAGAGGAGCTTGGACCTGCCTCATCTGAACATACCAGGTTCTACTGACTCCCCAGGGGAGACTTTGCTTTGGAGGAGGTGGGAATGGGAGAGGGGGTTGTGAGGGAAGGCTCAGGGAGTGGGAGGAGGGAGGACAGGGGAATCCCTGGTGGATATGTAAAATGAATAGAAAAATCTCTTAATGAAAGAAAGAAAGAAAGAAAGAAAGAAAGAAAGAAAGAAAGAAAGAAAGAAAATTTGCCATTTTTGAGGAGGTTCTCACTATGCAGCTCTGGCTCACTTGTCCAGGCTGACCTCAAACTCACAGAAATCCATTTGTCTCTGTCTCCTGCCAAGGACTGGGATTAAAGGTGTGTACCATCACTCCCAAGCACACAAAAATCGTTATTTTACAGCTTTTCACGTCACTGAAAATTGCAAAAACACAGAACCAAAAACACCAGAGAGAAGTTTCAAGAAATTCCATGTCCTTACGAAAGCAATCCATCCATGACTTCTTAGTAAAAATGTAAATAAAAACAAGCCACAAACCCAAGAAGAAATTTTGTAATGAATAGTTGCAGTACCAAAAGAAAAGAAGCACCAAGCAAGATTACAGTGGGAAGGGAAGGATCCACCAAACCTGAGGAAGAGATTGAGGATATGTGCAAACGAGTGCAGGAGACCGCCACACTTACATTGCACATGCGCAGTGAGCACAATTTGCTCCATAAACTGTCAGTTATGCCTGAGGAAGAACGAGCATGCTTTTGTTTACCAGTGTTGCTTAGCAACGACTGTTCTATAACTGCCTGTTTAGGTTTGACTGGTCAAACCATAGCCTCGCACTTGTGAGAGTCGCAGAGTTAGGCTCTGGTTGTTAGATGGTCAGTGGTTAAAAGTTCATCATTTCCTAAAATTACTTAGTGTTGAGTTGATAGAAAGGTGGTCACAGCTATGCTGTCCACCCTGAGGAAGCTCTTCTGCTTTAAGAAGGAGCCGAAAACCCCCTTGGGGTTTTGTGACGGCCCAAGCAGGGGAACGGGATACTTGTCCTGCTTTCACTGTGGAACTAAAGACAGGTACCGCCAGCCTTATGACCCTGAAAACCAATTTCATGAGGCAGTATGCATGGGAAAGCTCAAAGTGGTGGTGCGTCTCCTCAGGAAGAACCAATTTCATGTGAATGATGAGGATGAAGGGAAACGGTAAGAACACTTGGAAGATAAGGATGAGGGGCCTTGAGGAAATCGGGTGATGGGAGAAACCTACCTTTCCTAGCTCTGTTGAGGGCAATAGGGGTGAGGAGAGACTCAGCTGTGCTTTCTGGACTACAGTCTCCTTGGTACCCGTGATCACACAGGTCCAGTGTCCAGATCTTCTTCTGGAGGAGGAGAACCATAAGAATAAAGCTCCAGCAGGTTTACTGTCACCCTGTAATTCCCCTACGGAGCATTTTCTTATGGAGCATCGAATACACAATAGAATAATCTAACAAACTATAAAGAAATGGGAATTAATTTCAATGTACCTAATAAATACAATGTTGTGTAAACTGTAGAAACTACAGAGATCAAGTAGTGTTCCTCATAATGTCTTCCTCCCACCTAAAATCACCCAAAAACATTCAATATGGATCTTTTATCTGTGTGTACTAACATTTATATTCCTCACTGAAAATAACAGAAATAATCTAAACTTGATAGATGGGTGTGTGCTCCTCTTCCTGCTGCTCCTTCATTTTCTTGTTGTTTCTCACTAGTTTCCTGGGGATATCACTCTCCCTTCTCCGTAGATTTCTCTTAAGTTCCTTCACTCATTATTTCATATGTTTCTGAAAGTTTATTCAGTGTGGCCTTGGTCAGCCACCATTTTAATAACACAGTGTGCTGACAAGCTCCAAGTTCTCTGAAAGTTACTTCTGACATCTTTACTTACTTCTGATAGAGGTGAATGGAGCTTGCTGTGAATTTCATGATTTACAAATCAACAAACTATCTTGCTTTCCCAATTTTGGGTTTACTCGAGGTGGCCCACAGTGTCCTAAATCCTCATGAAATTGATATTAGATACTGACGTTAGGCATAGCATACATCTAATTCATATGTATGCTGTGAATTTAACTGTTGTCAAAAATGGCCATTCTTACATATTTGACTTGAGGTTCCATACTTACTTCCTTTGAATTAAAGTTCCTTAAAAAGCAAAGCCAATTTTGCTGTGCATTTAGATTTTGCTGTTGACACTTTTCACTTTTTCTCAATAGTACACTTCATAACTATGTTAAAAACAGTATAAAGACTAATAATGATGTGTGTGTAATATATATGTGTATATATATATATATATATCATATATCACATTTCACTTAGTAGAGACATCATGCATGGCACAATGACATGTTACCTTATGTATTAAGAATTGCTTTTAAGTGTTGCCAATCATTGTTGTACATTATGAATTATAAATGACATCTAACTTTAGCTTAATTAAAATGTGAGAAAAATCAAATCTCAAACTCAGTGTGTGCCATATCTACAACCCAGGCTCCCTGGAGGCTGAGGCAGCAGGAGCATACGTTTACAGCAGAACAAGTCTCAAGTTTTGAAGAGATCACCTTAGACTTGAAAATATATACTTGCTCTGTACATTCAGTGTTTCTTATATGTATATGTTTTATGTCTAAATACATGGGATGGGATAATCTTTCCTGATACACATCTCTGGAAAAGACTAATTCTTTCTCTGCCAGAGGTCATTAAATATTTCTTACAGACCATCCAGTGATGAGCTCTCATGAGATTTTCCTAATCCAAACTAGCATTTCAACTGATCGTTTCATTTTTCAGATCTCATTTAAGCAGCCATATTATTGAGATTTCATAGGTATAGCTTCCCTGCCATAGCTGGAAGACACAATCTTTTAACAGATATACTAATACTCCAACGCTTATCATCTTTCCACCTCTTTTTCAGTGATGTTCCCTGAAATCTGGAGATGTAAGAGTTGTGATGTAGATGTTTCAGCCTGAGTTTTGTAAATATGTAAATACAAATGCAATTTATGAGTACTCTAACTAGAACCTTATACCAGTGTGTACAGACCTATAAAGAGCTATCCATTATATGTGCATTTAAGACGGATTTTTATTTTTCTAGGTGAAAGATTAATCATAAAATTTCTTTTTTTATGCTTCTTTTTTTCCTTTTATTTTATAATTTAATTAAATTTACATATCAGCCACAGATTCCCTTGTCCTCCCCCCTCCTGCCCCCCCAACCCCCGCCTTCCTGCAGCCCACCCCCCATTCCCATCTTCTCCAGGGCAAATCATAAAATTTCCTATGTGAAATGAAAAGTTCTACTCTAATTTCTCCACTCTCTGTTACTGGATTTGAGAAACATATTCTTCTTCACACTAATCCAAATAGTCTAAAAGAGCTACAGGGTTCGTGCACTCATAAAAGGAATCTGTTTCTCCCAGGTTAGTGATGCATTATATAAATGCTTGTCTAAAGGAATGGGACGGAATGTACATTCTCATGCACCCTGGTTAGAAATGCATTTCACAAGTTCTCTAATAAGGTATTTATAATAAAATGATATAGACCTATAATGACCAGAGAAAATGTCTTCCTCTGAAATAGAATCCTTATGAGGTATTCATCATAGGAGTTCTCTCATGGCCTGAAAGAATGTCACATCTTTACACCTTCTGTTTAGTAATCATCTCTAAGTCTTCCAGAACAGTGCATTTGATTGATAATCATGTAAGGAGAGTATGTTCTTGGAAAATAGATTTCTTTATTCTAGATGAAAGATCCTCAAATATAATTTTTCAAATTAAATAGACAGTTCTTATTTTCTTCCTTCTGTATATTGTAATAGGAGTAATGCCAAAGATCTTTTCCATAACACTTACATTCCTATAATGAGCTGGAGGAAATGTGGGCTTATAAAATGGGACCTGTGTGATATAGAAGAAATATTGACTATAGACATATGAATCTCTCCCACCTGCCTATTTCCAAATAATCAGTCGGAGGCTTATTATCAATTACAAACTGTTTTGTGTATGGCTCAGGCTTATTGCTAGCTAGCTCTTACCTCTTAAATTAGCCCATTTCTATTAATCTATGTATTGCATGTGTTTCGTGGCTTTATCTGTGTTCTATTACATCTTGCTCCTCCAGAGGCATGCATTGTCATCCCTGACTCTGTCTTTCTTCTTCCTGTATGTCTCCTTGGATTTCCCACCTGGCTCTAAGCTGCCTTGCCATAGGCCAAAGAGCTTCATTCATCAACCCATAAGAGCAACACCTATTCGCAGGGTTCCGAAAGACCACTTCACAGCATTTGACAAAACTTTCATTGTGGATTGGAGAAATTAGCCACATTCTTATCCAGTTACATAATTTAACTGCTCTCCTACATGTTTTGCATAAGTTTGCAAGTAGCTCAATATTGGACAGTTGTAAAGATGTGCTCACAAAATAGAATCTACTCATTCTGTGTTAATCATGCCTCATAGACTACATTTCAATTATCAAATACTGGATGAACGTGAAGTGTCTTCCAACCTTTTATGTAACCAATTTCAAAAAAATTCTAACATTCTTCTTGTCCATAGTGCTATAAGATTTAAAAATGCGATAGTTAGTGTATACTTTTCACACAGCTTCTTCATTAATGCACCATTCATAAACTTTTGTTTTGGAAAAGAACAGTGTTTCATTTTCTTCTCTATCATGTAACTGCATTATCCAATGTGGTAACTATTTCTCCAGAGTGCAAATCTACCTAGATCATGTTTCTTGTTCATGTGTTATATATCTTAAAATGAGTATAGAGAATATATGCTACATAAAAAGAATATATTCATTCGTGACAAAATTTTAACACGAGTTTCTGTCATGAAATGAAAAAAAAAACACCATGGAAATGATGTCTTCTAGACACAATGGATCTGATGCACAAGTGAATTCATAAAGACTGTGGCAGTACACAAAAAACTTGCACAGGTTCAACTACATGGAGTTCCAGCATTGAGGAGGGTAGAAAATGAAGTAGGGTTCCCATCCCTAATAAAGAAGGTATCTGAAATTTATACCTACCAGAAAGGGAAAACCTTTTTTCTGTAACGGAGTGACTCTGTGTATACAAAATCCCACGGCCAAGAGTAGTTGGCCAACAAAAACGAATTCCAGGTTTTTTGTGTATGTGTCAGGGGGAATTTGTGTTTTCTCATTTTTGTTTTTACATTTGTTTTGTGGTATTATTGCAAAAGAAAAAGAAAAGAGAAAACAAAAGCTTAGGTTCATAATGTGGAAGGGAGGATCTGGAGTGAGTTGGGGGAAGGGAAAGCACGGTCAAAATATTTTGCATAAAATTTTGGAAACCAGTAATCTTGTAATTGTTAAAAATATGAATCTAAAAAAATAAATTGTTATTCTGTTTTTCCATTACCTCTTAAACTGATAGTTTAAACATTTTAAACATTAAAAAAATAATTTTTTAAAAGGAACAATAGACAGCTAACAACTACTGAAAGTGGGAAAATTAGTCTTTTCCAGGGGTAAGTCCCCTAGTCGTCATGTAACAGTATTTAATCACACACTCTAAATAGCCAGACCTCCAACTTAGGAAGGAACCTAAGGCTTTTGCTCAGTGAGTTTCCCATGCCCTTCATGTACATACCCTCTCCTCATCCATGCCTTTTCAATCATGTCCATTCTTGCTCTTTTAACAATAGCTAGGAAATGGAAAAAATCTTAATGTAGTTCAATTGATAGATGGATAATGAAAATGTGGTACATATACACAAAAGCAACATGAAGTGGACTCAGCAGGTTGCATTAATCTCTCTCTCTCTCTCTCTCTCTCTCTCTCTCTCTCTCTCTCTCTCTGTGTGTGTGTGTGTGTGTGTGTGTGTGTGTGTAACAGTAATAATTTTAAAAAGAGGCTATCAGTTTAAGAGGTAATGGAAAAACAGAATAATTTGGAAGGTGAAAACATTGGAAGAGATCAAGGAAGGAAAGAAAAAGGTAAAGTGATATAATTTATATGTTAATCAAAATATAATATGGAATTAAAAAATCAGAACTGGAGATACTGTGTAGTGCTTAAAGTGTTTCTTACTCTCCATTAGAACTAAAGTTTAGTTCTTAGAATGCAGTTCAAGTGGGTCACAACTGCCTGTTACTTCAACTCCAGGGAATACAACACCTTATTCTAGCCACCTCAAGCACCTTCACACACATAACACATAGAAATACACAGAGAGACAGAGACTGAGAAATTTATTTTTTTCATATATTTGTATTTTATTTTATTTTTTTCTTTAGAATTTTTTTATTCATTTTACATACCAATCAAAGATCTCTTCTTCCCTCCCTCTGCCCCTCCAGCCTCCTCTTTTCAACCCACCCTTCATTCCCTCCTACAAGAAGGTAAGGGCTCCCATGGGGAGGTAGTTAGTAGAGGCAGGTCCAAGCCCCACCCCCTGAACCAAGGCTATGCAAGGTGTCCCATCATAGGTAGTGCTCTCCAAAAAAGCCTCTCATGCACTTGGGATGGATTCTGATCCTACTGCTATGGGCCCCTTAAGAAGATCAAGCTACACAACTGTCTCACGATGCAGAGGGCCTAGTTCAGTCCCATGCAGGCTCCACAGCTGTTGATCCAAATTTCATGAGTTCCCACTAGTTTGGTTTGGTCATCTCTGCAGGTTTTCCCATCATGATCCTGATGCACTTGCTCATACAATCACTCTTCTCTCTCTTCGACTGGACTCCTGGAGCTTGGCCTGATGCATGGTTGTGGATCTCTGCATCTGCTTCCATCAGTTACTGGAGAAAGGCTCTATGATGACAGTTAGGGTATTCACCAATCTGATTACCAGGGTAAGCCAGTTCAGGCACCCTCTCCACTATTGCCAGTAGTCTAAGCTGGGGTCAACCTTGGGGATTCCTGGCAACTTCCCTAGCACCAGTTTTTTCTCTATCCCCATGATATCTCCCTTTATCATGGTATCTCTTTCATTGCTTTCCCACTCCACCCTTTTTCCAGCTGAACCATCCAGTTCCCTTATGTTCTCATCCATCCCCAATCCCCTACCCTCCATTGCCCACCCCTCATGCCCAGTTTACTCATGGAGATCATCTATTTCCTTTTCCCAGGACAATCCATGTGTCCCTCTTTGGGTCCTCCTTGTTAGCTAGCTTTTCTGGAGCTGTGGGTTGTAGTCTGGGTGAGTACATACCATGTTTTGTAGCTTAAGTTTTCCTGCCTGGCCCACAGTCAGGGCAAATCTCTCTCACCTGCCAGTCCCACAGCCACTCAGACCCGACCAAGTAAACACAGAGACTTATATTGCTTTCAAACTGTATGGCCGTGGCAGGCTTCTTGCTAACTGTTCTTATAGCTTAAATTAATTCATTTCCATAAATCTATCCCTTGCCACATGGCTCGTGGCTTACCAGGATCTTCACATGCTGTTTGTCATCGTGGTGGCTGGCAGTGTCTCTCTGACTCAGCCTTCCACTTCCCAGTTTTATTCTCCTCCTTGCCCCGCCTATACTTCCTGCCTAGCCAACGGCCAATCAGTGTTTTATTGATTAATTAGCAACACATTTGCCATACATCCCACAGCACTTCCCCCCCCTTTTTTTTTTTTCAAAAAGGAAGGTTTTAACCTTAACAAAGTAAAATTACATATAATTTGGGAATTTGGGCGTAGCTTCTCTTACTACTTCCTGCTGGAAGGGGGCGCTGTATCTTATGGGGAAACAAAGAAAATTTTAGAATTATGGAATAGTCCATGAGGCTGTATCGTCTGAGCCAGATGCCTTCAAACCATTCTGGATGTTGGATCATCTGGGCCATGGTGTCATTGGAGACCTTTCAGGAGGTCTTGGCTGGTCAAACCTGATGTATCTTAATCTTGAACAAATCCATAGCCTCTGGCTTTCTGTGGGAACAAAAGCAGAAACTCTTTTCCAAAGTAACATATCCTTACATCTAAATTTTGAAGTCAAGATATCTTTAAAATATATATATTGGTTTAACTCAACAGCTTTTACAATCAAATGTTTTTCTGCAGTTAAAAATCCCAAAGACAACACAATCCAGATTCTCTGTGTAATATCCATTTTTACGTGGCTTATTTTTTACACTACCTTTACTGTCTCTTTAAAGACTTTATTTTTAAAACTATGTATTTGTTTCTATAACTCTATATATCACCTTTTTTGTCTCTTTCAAGCCTAAGTATCTTTTACACACATTGCAAACTATTACATCTGAATCTGTCTTATTGTGAATCTCTTGCCTTAAACTGCAGCAGCTGTGGCTGCTGGCTCCACCCACCTCAGCTTCCCAACATGGCTACGTTTATCACCAGCTCTGGGAGCTATCATGTGTCTATGCTTTTATCCAACCAGTGTGTAGTCTAGAAACCTTTTTTTGTTTGTTTGTTTTGTTTTGTACTGTCAAAGTCTAAATCCACCATGCAGCTTAATGTGCCACTTCCAGAGGCCTCATTCCTGCCAGTAGCTCAAACCAGCAGCTGCCGCTCATTTGAGAGAGACAATTAGGAAGCTGTTTTTAGCTCCGTTTTAGAATCTTTTTTCTCAGTTTTTAGGTAGAAACTCTTGCCCCACGTTGAGCGCCATTTGTAGCTTAAGTTTTCCTGCCTGGCCCACAGTCAGGGCAAATCTCTCTCACCTGCCAATCCCACAGCCACTCAGACCCAACCAAGTAAACACAGAGACTTATATTGCTTTCAAACTGTATGGCCGTGGCAGGCTTCTTGCTAACTGTTCTTATAGCTTAAATTAATTCATTTCCATAAATCTATCCCTTGCCACATTTTTTTTTGTTTTTGTTTTTGTTGTTGTTGTTGTTTTTTTTGTTTTGTTTTTTGCTTTCAAACTGTATGGCTGTGGCAGGCTTCTTGCTAACTGTTCTTATAGCTTAAATTAATTCATTTCCATAAATCTATCCCTTGCCACATGGCTCGTGGCTTACCAGGATCTTCACATGCTGCTTGTCATCGTGGTGGCTGGCAGTGTCTCTCTGACTCAGCCTTCCACTTCCCAGTTTTATTCTCCTCCTTGCCCCGCCTATACTTCCTGCCTAGCCAACGGCCAATCAGTGTTTTATTGATTAATTAGCAACACATTTGCCATACATCCCACAGCAATGTTTGAGCGAGTACATATCATGTTTATCCTTCTGAGTCTGGGTTACCTCACTTAGGATGATATTTTCTAGTTCTATCCATTTGCCTGAAAATTTCATGATGTCATTGTTTTTCACTGCTGAGTAGTACTCCACTGTGTATATGTACCACATTTTCTTAATCCATTTTTCAGTTGAGGGGCATTTAGGTTGTTTCCAGGTTCTGGCTACTACAAATAATGCTGCTGTGAATATAGTTGAGCATGTGTCCTTGTGGTGTGATTGAACATTTCTTGGGTATATGCCCAAGAGTGGTATAGCTGGGTCTTGAGGAAGATTGACTCCCAATTTTCTGAAAAACTGCCATATTGATTTCCAAAGTGGCTGTATAAGTTTGCAACTCCTACCAACAAAGGAGGAGTGTTCCCCTTGCTCTACATTCTCTCCAACATAAGCTGTCTTCAGTGTTTTTGATCTTAGCCATTTGGACAGGTGTAAGATGGTATCTCAGAGTCATTTTCATTGGCATTTCCCTGATGGCTAAGGATGTTGAGCAATTCTTTAAATGTCTTTCAGCCATTTGAAAAATTTAATTATTTTAATTTAAGAATTTTTTTTATCCATTTTACATACCAGTGACAGATCCTCCTCTCATACCTCCTTCCACTCCCCCACAGCCTTCCTCCCCCTGACCCAACCCCCATCCCCTCCTCTGAAAGGGAAAGGCCTTCCATGGGGAATCAGAAAAGCCTGGTACATTCAGTTGAGGCAGGACCAAGCCCCTCCCCCTTGCATCATGGCTGAGCAAGGTGTCACACCATTGGTAATAGGATCAGAAAGCCAGCTCATGTACCATGAATAGATCCTGATACCATTGCTAGGGTCCCTTCAAGTAGGCCCAGCTACACAACTGTCTCCTGTGTGCAGAGGGCCTAGTCCAGTCCCATGTGGGTTCCACAGCTGTCTAAAGTTTATGAGTTCCTATGAGCTTGGTTCAGTAGTCTCTGTATATTTCCCCACCATGATCTTGACCCTCTTGCTCGTATAATCCCTCTTTCCTCTCTTTGACTGGACTCCCTGAGCTTGGCCTGGTGCTTGGCTGTGGATCTCTGCATCTGCTTCCATCATAATGATGGTGGTTATGGTATTCACTAATCTGATTACTAGGGTAGGGTAATACAGGCATCCTCTCCACTATTTCTAGTAGTCTAATCTGAGGTTGTCTTTATGGATTCCTGGGAATTTCCCTAGCACCAGGTTTCTTCTTAACCCCATAATTTCTCTCTCTATCAAAATATCTCTTTCATTGCTCTCCCACTCCATCCCTCCCCCCGCTTGATTATCCTGTTCCCACATGTTTTCATCTCCCATCCCCTCCCCTATATTGCCCCCCCATCACCAGTTTACACATGGAGAACTCATTTATTTCCCCTTCTCAAGGTGATCCATGTGTCTCTCTTAGGATTCTCCTTGTTTCCTAGCTTCTCTGGAGCTATGGGAAGAATAACTACTATATAAATAAAATTTAAAATAATTAGAAATGAAACATCCATTACTACAGTGAAGATACACATAAAACAACTGAATGTATAAGAAAATTAATACACAACTTGGATGTGAAATTCAGGAGAAAGAATGTGAAAACTATCACAGTAATTTTTCCAACATAATATTTGTATTGCTTATTGGGAATTTCAAAAAAATGTGTAACAATCACACTAGCTTCCCAGTTCTCCCAGGTCCACCATCCAACATTTGTGACCCAGCTCCAAATACACCAAGTACAATTTGTGTTGCTCCTGTACTCACTGGAGTGGCTGGCTATTGGGAATTTCACTTTTACAGGTTTTTTTAATGGAAATATATCTCTATACACAAAGCATAGAAATTCTTTCAAAAGAGTCAGCAATAGAGTGAAAATCCAGTACAAAAACATCAGGGATACTAAGGTATGTGTATTATTATATTTAGACACTAATAAATTAAAAGTAATGAGCACATCTTTTATGATCTCTGAGATGCTACTGTTCAGAGATTGCATTTGTTAATTTTCTGTTTCTGTGATAAAACATCATGACCAGCAGCATCTTACAGAAGGAAGAGTGTATTTAGGCTTTCAGTTCCAGAAGCATAGGAGTCTATCATGGTGGGGAGACTTAGCACAAATGGTCAACCTGGGGGCAGGAAAAGGAAGCTTAGAGGTTCCATCCCAACCACACTCAGGAAGCAGAGAGCAAACACAATGGGCGGAGACTATGACCATTCAAGGCCTGTCTCCAGGGATGGATGTCATCTAACAAGGCTCCATCTCCCAGACGTTCCACATCCTCCCCAATTAGCACTACCCTCTGGGAACAAGTGTTCAATTATCTAAACCTGTGGGTACATTCTCTTTCAAAAGTACCTCACACAGCAAATATATGTATCTAACACTACAGATAGTGTATGGAGATATTCAGGGATAGAAAATATGTTCTATGAAACAACAGCAGAAATTTCCTCATATCAAGAGAAATAAATAGACCCAAGTACACAGAATACATTTAGAATCACAACAGACATGACTGGATAAAAACTTCTCCACTTAGTATTGAAATCATGTGAAATTAAAAACATTTTTTCATTTCATTTTCTTAAGGAGGTTCTCACTATGCAGCTCTGGCTCACTAGACCAGACTGACCTCAAACTCACAGAAATCCATTTGTCTCTGTCTCCTGCCAAAGGCTGGGATTAAGGTGTGTACCATCACTTCTGAGCTCAGAAAATAGTAATTTTACAGCTTTTCACTACACTGAAAATTCAAAGAACACTGAAACAAAAATATCAGGGAGAAGCTTCAAGAGAGAAATTTCCTTACAAAGACAAGCCCATCCTTGACCTCTTAGTGAAAAAGGAAATAAAAAAACAAACACTCAGCAAAACAAGAACAAAACCAAAAAAAGATATCATAATGAGTAATTACACCCACAAAGAAAGTAAGTACCAAGCAAGATTGTTGTGGGGAATAAAGAAATAAAGAGATCGAGATCTTGCAGGATATACACAAACTAAAGCCCAGGAGACCGCCACACTTATATTGCACATGCGCAGTGAGCATTATTTGCTCCATAAACTGTCAGTTATGCCTGAGGAAGAACGAGCACGCTTTTGTTTACCAGTGTTGCTTAGCAACGACTGTTCTATAACTGCCTGCTTCGGTTTGACTGGTCAAACCATAGCCTCGCACTTGTGAGAGTCGCAGAGTTAGGCTCTGGTTGTTAGACGGTCAGTGGTTAAAAGTTCATCATTTCCTAAAATTACTTAGTGTTGAGTTGATAGAAAGGTGGTCACAGCTATGTTGTCCACCCTGAGGAAGCTCTTCTGCTTTAAGAAAGAGCCGAAAACCCCCTTGGGGTTTTGTGACGGCCCAAGCAGGGGAACGGGATACTTGTCCTGCTTTCACTGAGGAACTAAAGACAGGTACCGCCAGCCTTATGACCCTGAAAACCAATTTCATGAGGCAGTATGCATGGGAAAGCTCAAAGTGGTGGTGCGTCTCCTCAGGAAGAACCAATTTCATGTGAACGATGAGGATGAAGGGAAACGGTAAGAACACTTGGAAGATAAGGATGAGGGGCCTTGAGGAAATCGGGTGATAGGAGAAGCCTACCTTTCCTAGCTCTGTTGAGGGCAATAGGGGTGAGGAGAGACTCAGCTGTGCTTTCTGGACTACAGTCTCCTTGGTACCCGTGATCACACAGGTCCAGTGTCCAGATCTTCTTCTGGAGGAGGAGAACCATAAGAATAAAGCTCCAGCAGGTTTACTGTCACCCCGTAATTCCCCTACGGAGCATTTTCTTATGGAGCATCGAATACACAATAGAATAATCTAACAAACTATAAAGAAATGGGAATTAATTTCAATGTACCTAATAAACACAATGTTGTGTAAACTGTAGAAACTACAGAGATCAAGTAGTGTTCCTCATAATGTCTTCCTCCCACCTAAAATCACCCAAAAACATTCAATATGGATCTTTTATCTGTGTGTACTAACATTTATATTCCTCACTGAAAATAACAGAAATAATCTAAACTTGACAGATGGGTGTGTGCTCCTCTTCCTGCTGCTCCTTCATTTTCTTGTTGTTTCTCACTAGTTTCCTGGGGATATCACTCTCCCATCTCCGTAAATTTCTCTTAAGTTCCTTCACTCATTACTTCATATGTTTCTGAAAGTTTATTCAGTGCGGCCTTGATCAGCCACCATTTTCATAACACAATGTGCTGACAAGCTCCAAATTCTCTGAAAGTTACTTCTGACATCTTTACTTACTTCTGATAGAGGTGAATGGAACTTGCTGTGAATTTCATGATTTACAAATCAACAAACTGTCTTGCTTTCCCAATTTTGGGTTTACTCGAGTTGGCCCACAGTGTCCTAAATCTCTCTCGTGAAATTGATATTAGATACTGACGTTAGACATAGCATACATCTAATTTCGTTGTATGCTATGAATTTAACTATTATCAAAAATGGGCATTCTTATGTATTTGACTTGAAGTTCCATACTTACTTCCTTTGAATTAAAGTTCCTTAAAAATCAAAGCCAAGTTTGCTGTGCATTTAGATTTTGCTGTTGATAATTTCCAGTTTTTATCAATAGTACATTTCATAGCTTTCTTTAAAAAATCCAGTAAAAGTCTAGAAATGTTTTATATTTATGGATATGTATATATGTATGTATATGTATATCACATTATATTATCACATTTCACTTAGTAGAGACACCATGCATGCCACAATGACATGCTATCTTATGTATTAAGAATTGCCTTTAAGTTTTGGCAGTCACTGTTGTACATTATGAATTGTAAATGACATTTCAATTTTAGCTGAGTTAAAATGCATGAAAAACCAAATCTCAAGCTCAGTGGTGTGTCATATCTACAATCCACGCTCTTTGCAGGCTGAGGCAGCAGAAGCATAAGTTTATTGCAGAACTTGTCTCAAGTTTTGAAGAGATATCCTTAGACTCTAAAATTTATACTCCTTAATATATTTACAAAATAGAGATAATGGAACTAACATTGACTTGAAAATGTTTATTATAGTGTTAACACTCATAACTTAAATACCAAAAAGATTGTTAAGTTGTTGTTGAAGAATATTTTCTGAATAGTTGCAAAGAATCTAATTGAGTCATCCTAATTTGATAGAAGTATTCCTTTTAACACCCATTTTCTGGACAAGAATTCACAACATAGGAAGGCTGAGAAGTAGTTGGTTGATGGTAGTGTCTAGAGTAGGATTCAAACTGAAAATGAGTTCACCCAATAGTCATGTTCTTTTTGCTCAAATAGGCTGCTCTTTACTACATAGTTCACTAATAGAGCACTTATCTAGGCTGCAACAGCTGTGTGTATTATTCACACTGCGATAAATGATAGTTGCAATAAATTTTTAAATACAGTAAATTATAAGAGCAAATAAAAATAAATTTTGAATGAAGTTAAATATTTTTATGGGTCTATGGACTTAAATACTATATAATATTTATAAACACCAGAGTGATTGTGTATGTTGATAATAGTGCCTTACAGTTTTCCTTCAAAATGTCTCTCATTCCCACAGAACTGCGCTCCACTTTGCATGTTTTTATGGCCATATCAATCTGGTTTGTTTACTGTTATTTAAGGACTGTGAGATTAATGCCCTTGACAATCAAATGTCCACACCACTAATGAAGGTATTTCAAAGACTTCAATTTCAGTAATTAAGTTGATCTAAGTGTTTAGAATGAAAGTAAAATTAAAGTCACTTAAATATAAATCATGGTGAAAGTTGGGGGAAGTTTCTTGTGTGTTCTTTAAATTGACAGTGTTTTCCTGGTAATGATATCCACAGGCTGTACAAAGCAGGGAGACAGAGATCGTGTTTGTCCTACTTGATCATGGAGCAGATCCCAATATTAAAGACTGCAATGGAGAAGCAGCAATCCACCATGCAGTGTATGTAGACAGGCCAGATATTGCCAGCAGTCTTCTTGAATTTGGGGGAAACATTGAAGATACTACAAAGGTAAAAATTTTCTAAATTGAATCCCCAAGTATTTGAAAACTATATGCTTTAACAGTTGTCATATCTTGGTCCAATTTTTTCAGGTTTAGAAGTTGAAGTATTACTTGACTGGCACTTTGAAATAACTTGATCGGTATCCATCTAAGTATTGATATGTTGTTATAGTTTGTTTTTTACCCCACTGAGTCCAATTCGTGCTGCCCACATACTCTTGGGTATGTGACCATCCACTGGAGCATGCTCAGTCCACCCAGGCCACACCTTTAAATGAAAATGACTATCCAGTCCTAGCAGCTATAACTGTCAAGAAGTTCTCAGCTCAGAGCAGAACTTCATGCTAAATTCCTGCTTGCATAATGACATTTTGTGTCACTTGAGCTTCCAACCATCTTCTGAATGTTTTCACGGTGACTGTGATGTCATATGAACATCTACGCTGGTGTGCCCATGAGACACTCTTTTCTTTTGGTCATCCAGTGGACCTGGCTCTTACAAGCTTTAACCTGATCTTCTACAGTGACCCCAGAGACTTGAGAGGAGGTTTATATCAATAAGGTTAGAAAGATGGGTGGGTACAGAAGAGAGGTGCATTTGGAAAGTAGTGAAAGGGAAGGGGTGAATATGATTAAATTGCACTGAATATAGCTCTCAAAATTATTTCCAAAGGGGGAGAAGTAAATGTTAATTTATTGAAATCAATATTAGAGAATTTAGCTTACTTTTATGGAGCCATGGAAAATATTTATAAAAATAGATAATGGACTAAAAGGATTATTTGACTTACATTTCCAAGTTACTGTGTATTACTGGGCAAAGCACAGAATCAGGATCTTGAGAAAGCTGTTGACATATCATCTATCCTCAAGAGAGGGAGAAATGAATGAGTCCAGGATGCCTGTTTGCTTACTCTGCAGCTATCTCTGTAAAGTCTTACACAGCCGTGTTCTGAAACAAGGCTGTGGTGCCACCCACCAGGGGCTGGGTTCTCTTCATTGGTTAGCCATCAAGATAACTTCCTATAGGCAGCTGGATATAGCTTTGTCTGTGGTATCAGGAACTTGTAATCCTTCCTTCCTCCTCATATCTCCACAGAAACAGAATCAGTGGCCTCTTGAAAAACTCAGAATAGGTGTACCCCAAAACTGCCTACATACCAATATCACACCCATCAAATATCCAATTCCAAAAGCTTCAACACCTACCCAAAATATTGACAAGCTGTGCTGGGATATAAATCACTTCAGGCTGTGGGTGATACTTCACCTTCAAAATGCTATCACAGACTGAATATTTGCAACTGAAGCATGGTACATTGCACTACAAGCACTTGATTTCCACACATCCATTAGTATGCATGCAGCAGAGGTTAAAATTTTAGTAAACAAACCCAAGGGCTATGGAACAGCGCAGTCCATTCATAACCTCCGTTTTCTCCAGGAATGCAGTGCACGCTCAATCTCTAAGAGAATTTTTAAAACTGTGCTTCATCCTGACTATAACAAATCAAATCATTTTGCTTTTGAGCCCCTATGATGGAATGGTTCCCTGCAGGTACTTCCACAATCCAACCTCCAAGTGTGTTTTATTTGCTAACAAATCCCATTTCACCTGCTTTGCCGATACAGGTGTTTCAGTCTACTAGCCTTATTTCTTAGTGTTTGATATAAATTTAGGATGTCTGAAGATTCCTTTTCTCCCTTGGCAGTTTGCAGAGCACCACAGGAAGCTAGTACTTGGATAGGAATCACTGGGTTAGTTCCAGCTTTATTCCTGCTAGTCTTTTCTCCAAAGGATTTGGTGTCTTTTGTAGCAAGATCTTACACTTAAGTGACTGGAGGCAACCAAGAGCACTGGCAGTAGCTCATATTGTTTGGGAAATCTCTGGAACTCCCAAAAAGTCTAGGGAATTTTTACCTGCCTGGCACTGTGTATTTTGTTAGCTGTGGAGTTGGGCAAGGCTTTTCCACCCCTTGTTGCATAACTTCATGTAAATTACAATACATCGTCTTAATCTCACTGATATTGATAATCCTAAAATCATCATAGACTTCCAATATTAATTTTTTAGATAGGGTTTCACTATGTAGCCCAGACTCTCCTAGAAGTCACGATCCTCCTGCAATAATACCCTGCACTCTATTGAGGGGATTACAGTTGTGCCTTCATTTCTAAATTCTAATGTTTAAAATACTTTTAAATTATTGCTCTATTTTGATTCCTGCTTAGGTTGTTTTCTAAGCAAAATATAAACCAGAAAGAAAGCAATGCCTTGCCCATCTCTAAAACTTCCATTACACAGATCTGTATGCACTACCTATAGTACAGTACAGTCACTCAGTAAATTGGAGTTAGATGCAATGATGATTAAAATGCAGCAAATACAGAGTATAACAGAGATCCACAACTAGTGAAAATGCAAAGACCAAAGGACCATGGGTGCCTACCACGATCCTATATCTACAATACAATGCCTACACTTAAGTTTCAGGTGACACTGAGAAAGAAAGTTCTAAACAAACAAACAAACAAAAAACTCTGAGTTCCAGTGACCAGGATGACTGTTGCAGAAAAGTGTCTTCTAGATACAAAAGGGATAATTCATCTATGAAATCTTAATAATATGGTTGCCTAAATAAGACGTGCACAAGGAAAACACCAGTTGACATGCAAACACTTGATAGGGGAAACTTCAAAACTACACTCGTAAATAAAGAGTTGCCAATTATCCATAACTGCTGAGAGTAGAATTCAATTTTCTCCAGGGATACACTCTAAACTCCTCAATAGTTTATCTAACCACAGTGGCCATGCTTAAACACACACACTTACACACATGCACATGCACACACATGGACACACAGACACACACAGACACACACACAAACCAACACACATACAGGAAGAGAGAGAGACAGAGGTGGAGGGAAAGAGAAAAGGAGAGGCAGAGACATAAAAAAGAGGCACACAGAGAGTCTGCTCACATTACATGGAACCAGTAGGTTGTACATAATACACATGTGTGTGTGACAGTAATAAGAAACAGGTCCTGAATTTCAGAGGGAGTTAGGGGGAGTTGGAGGAGTGAGGGTGTAGAAACTATGTAAATACAGATCTCATGTAGGAAATTGTCTAAAAATAATATAAATAAAAACATATTAAAAATGTACTGGATTTTTAAACACTAAGACAGTTTTCAACTTGTAACAGGACAGAATACATTTCAAGGTAAGCAATCAAAGATTCTTTGAGTTGGGCGGTGGTGGCACATGCCTTTAATTCCAGCACTTCGGAGGCAGAGACAGGCGGATCTTTGTGAGTTAAAAAAAAAAAAAAAGATTCTTTAATTTCTTACTCATTTTGAGGTCATTTCTTTGGTGACCTGTTCAGAGCAAGAGGCAGACATTGTTACCCTTGGCCCTTCCTGAATGGAGAATCAAGAAGAGGTTCCTCTGTGTCCTCAGCAAATAACACATAATTACAATACTCTGAGAATTGTGCCTGTGAAACAACTTCTGCTGTTGCTGACATTTGCCCCACAGAAGATTTGCCAAACAGTACTTTAGAAATCAGGTTTTAAATACTGGACAATCCCATAGTTTTGTCATCGTCCTTAATTGAATTTTTCTGTTGGGAAATGCTACATCTGCCACATAACTGTCTTTAGAAATACAGGAGAATTTCTGACATAGAAAAGACAATTTTGCTCATCCATGCAACTTAGGATCTAACACCTTTGCCACTGTGTGTCGGTGTGTGTCTCTTCAGATAAACTCTGAGGGGAGAGTGCCATGGCTTCAAAGTACCATGACAACTTCTGTGACAGGAACCACAGGTCCATGGGTGTCACATGAGTTCTGTAATGGACTAGAGGACTTTGTGACAACTGTAGCCATGGTTAGAATATTGCAATCTTGAGGATCTTTAGAAGGTGCATTAGGCTAATAAGGAAAAGTCTACTGCGGTCAAGTCTATGGTAAACATTATAATCACAGGGCTACATATATGATTTTCAGTTTAGTTGTGAAATATGCGGTATTGCGAATGATTAATTGATATCATTACAGGATGGGTTGACCCCTCTGCTGCTAGCACTCCGAGAAAGGAAACACCGCATGGCAGCATACCTAATCACACACGGTGCGAATCTTCACGTATGTGATAAATATCAAAGGTACTACACTTTGCATTTTTAAAACACTACTTGTGTTGAAAATAGTCTAGAATAGTAAAAATCATTCATTTCAAATGTGTTATGGGAATAGATTAGAAAAAGTCAATAAAACATCAGTTACATATCTAAAAAATATCTATTACATGAAATGGTTATGCCAAAGAATGATAGTCAGGTTCATATTCCCTTTCATAATGAGAGGATTTTATATTGATTTTTATTTTGACTGCCATATGATCATATATGAGTTGATAGCATTTATGTTAGATTTTACATTTACAGTGTCAGTTCCAAAGTTTTCAAGTTTGCAATCACACAACCTTGTGAACACCCTTTAATCTTCAAATACTTTTGGTGGTGTGCAGAGAAGGATGATACATGAATGGTAGTTGTACAGTTACATATATGGCATGATATTAGTATCAGGAATTGAAAACATTCATTTTTAACATTAAAATTATTTGATAACATTATTACTATCATTTTACATAAATTGCAATTCCATATTTAACAGTGAATTATATTATAATAGAATAGGAAGGAAATGGTGTTCTTTTTCATATAAAGCTTTCTGTACTTCTGGTCAATTTTCTCTAAACAGTTATTCACCATAAACAATTTAAAATACAAATTCTACTCTATAAAGTATCATAGTGGGCTAAGAAGTTTTCTGCTTGTTTTCTAGTTTTAGCCTTGGACATATTTTAGCAATCTGAACTCTGCTTTCAGGATGCTTAAGGCTACTTAGTTAATGGGCAATTCTACACACAAAGGCCTTATACTTATATGGTAAAATGTATACAGTTCACCATTTAAGTAATTGAATTGCCTCTGCCGTTCTAGAACAACACTCATGTATGCTGTTAGATGGGATTGTGAAAATATGGTTGAAATTTTACTGAAGAAAGGTGTTGATCACCAGTTAAAGGACACATTTGGATGGAGTGCTCTTTATTATGCCATTATGGGGAAACGCAAAACGTAAGTCCAGAAGTTAAAACGCTAATTGAAACTAAATTTAGACATGAAATATTTACCAATGTTGTATTTTAACCAAGCGTGACTTCACTATTTAAATGCTTTTGGAATGGAAGCATTTTAGTCAACTCCACTTGCCATGAGACAAGCAAAGGGATAGATTGGTCAGAATAGCAACGGGTGTGCAAGAGTCTTAATCTCAAGACTGATCTATGATGATGCTGAGAATCACACTCAGGGACTTGAATGTATGAGGTGTTTAGTTTACCACTCAACTTCATGGCTAAAGTCTCTTTTGGAAGCCTTAATATCTTTGTCTTTCAAGATCCCAGCATGCTCTGGTCGTTCCAAAAATAAAGCAATGCATGGCACAGAATTTTAGTTTTTGAGTTACTTCTTTGAATCTAAACATGTGTAGTTTGATAGAAAATCTTCACACTTATCTTCCAAATATTTCATCGAACTTATTACCTGAATGTTCAACAATCTAACATGCTCCCTCAGTCCAAGAAAGTAAAAATTCCTACATATATCAGATAGATATGGCATACATGAGGAAAACTTAGCAAGCATTTATTCATGGGGATTTAATGTGATTACACCTGTCTTTTAGTCCAGTGTTAAATAAAATTGATTATCAGGTTGTACCTACTGATCTGTATCTTTATCATAATAGTTATGGAGCCATGAGGAAAGGGTAGTTGAAAATGCAACTATGTGCTTGAAAATTCAAATTTTCTCCTAATATAACAGTGTTCTCTGGCAGCTAAAACTCTTAAGATTTCTCCAAAGCTGTTGCTAGGCATCTGAACCTTATCACTTATTCAAAGCATTCCAGTATCCTAGAAGACCATCATGGCACGATACTTTGGAGGAGTCTCTCTCTTCAGCCATCAAATGGGTTTGCAGATATACTAAATTATCCCATGAATCCAAGCACTTGCAGAAAGAGGCCAGAGCTTTCTTTCTTTCATAGTAATC
The DNA here is from genome assembly GCF_949786415.1 of Peromyscus eremicus. Taxonomy (NCBI): domain Eukaryota; kingdom Metazoa; phylum Chordata; class Mammalia; order Rodentia; family Cricetidae; genus Peromyscus; species Peromyscus eremicus. The sequence continues at coordinate 280,529 of NW_026734419.1, forward strand.
TGTAGGCAAGGTTTCCTTTGTATCATCCTCTGTAGCACAATCTGTGTTTGTGACAGATCTCTAGCGCCTTTCCCAGGGAAGATGACAGAAAGTGATTGGCCCACTAAGTGCTTTTTCTGTGAAAAGGAACATTTTTCAAGATACTTGAATCTTTACCTCAAGATTTCAGGATATTTCACAACTCTGTCTCAGAAGGAAGACACTGAATACAATTCTGTGAATCTAAATTATATTAACTGTATTCAGTATTTAAGCCCCATCACAGCCCATGAGTATACTTATAACATGTATAAAAAATGATTTTTGTCTTCCATGTAGGTTGATGGTAAGCATGGCGATTCAGGATCATTATGACAAAACTCAGATCATTGTTTCCTTCTTGGCTAAAGGAAGACCAGCAATAGAGCAACCTATGTCTTGGAATTCATTAGTGTTCTCACCATGGGCTTACTCTTTATTTCAGTAATATCAAATTCTGAATTCTGTAGCATTTGATAATAGGTCCATTCATGAATTACAGAGTGCTTTCATTTAGGATTCTAATCAGATCAAGACTGAGAAGCAAGTTAGATACTGCTTTACTATTTCTGTGCCTGTTTTTAGGTGGTGAAATTTTCATAGCAAACTTATAAACTAAAGTAGGGAAATCCTGAGTTTTGGAAACTTAAGTTGGAGCCTAAGGAAACACTTTCCCAGAGCGAGTATACTTAGGACTCCTACCTATATTAGGGCACTTTCCATCTTGTCAAGATAATCCAGATGATTTGAACCATAGTAAATCTACACCATCTCACTCTATTCTTTCCCTCTAAAATGAGACACTTTGTAAAATCTTTTAGAACTAATAAATTTGAAGGGTATGTCCAGATGACTTGATGGAATCTTGTATTGTCTTTGAAATATCTTAAATATTTAATATATTGATAAATGGTTTTCCATCCATATTAAAATAATAACGTTGTTTACCACCATTTCCATACTTGGCAGAAAAATGGTGATTATTCAGCATGACTTACTCCTCTGGAGACAACAAAATACCTTCACACGTAAGTCTTTTGAAGTTTCCTTCTCTGTAGCCATTCTTTAGATTAAAAATGTTGCATTTAGAATTTTTCAATTCTCTGTAATTAGATATTATTTGGGTACATACCCAAGAATAGTGTAGCTGGATCTTGAGGTGGATCCATAACCAGCTTCTTGAATAATGGCCAAACAGATTTCCATAATGGTTATATGTTTGTACTGCCCTTACCTTTGGGTGAGTGGATGAGTGTTCCCCTTCCACTTCACTCACAAAGAGCAGTTTTTATTTTTAAAATGCATTTAAATTATGATAGAATTAATATCCTTTCCTCCTTTACATTCCTCTCTCCAGCTCCTCCTAGGCAGTTTTAAAAACCAAGTGTCTATTGACGGCTGAATTGTTTAAGAAATTAGTTGTATGAAACTGCTTTGTTAAAAAGTTTCTCAGTTTTGCACCGGAATTACATACTTGCATGTAAAAATATTTTTTAAATTACCATACTGTGATGAGATGCCAGCCTCTCCCCAGCCCACAGCACATTTTAGTGTACTTCATACATTTTTTTTCTAAAAATGTTAACATAGTGTCTACTTCATTAATAGTTCCACTACACTGTATTGTAATTCATTTTATTTGTTTATTTTATTTCATGTGTGAGTGTTTTTGCCTGCATGTACACCAGGCATGTGCATCATGTTCATGTCTGGTGCTTGTGGGAGAGATAAGATGGTGTTGTATTCTTTGGAACTGGAGTTACAGGTGATTGTAAAATACCACATAGGTTCTGAGAGCAGAACACAGGTCCTCTTGAAGAGCAAAACATGCTGTTAACTTCTAAGTTGTCTTCTTAGCTATCCACACACATTATTAAAAAAAACACATTATTTTCTCACAGTAAAAATGAATGCATTGCAGTAAGTGAACACAATTACTTTGTTATACATATCATAGAAAACATGATTTGTATGGCTAAACAAGACACAATATTCAATCCTTTTATGATTTCCTTTCCTGTGTATGTTATTAAAGGAATGTTTTCTTTTCTATAGATTTTAACTAAAGTACAATTAGATCACTTTCCCACTTCCCTTTCTTCCCTCCAGCACTCTCCCCATGCTCCCGCTTCTTCCATGTCCCTGCAGGTCTCAAATTGATAGTCTCTTCTTCCCTTATAATTACTCTTCAATACACACATTCACACACAGAGACACAAATGTGTAACTACAACCTACTGAGTTCAGTTTTCTTGTTTGTAGTTACATGGTTTCAGTGCTGACTACAATTTCATCAGTCAAGCAATTAGGGGTTCCTGTCTGAGAGAGACTCACTATCCCTATCTCAGCAGTCATTAGTTTCCTGCAGTTCCTTGTTCAGGAGCATGGCCCTCGGAGATTCCTCCCTACTTCTTCCTTAGCATGTCTATTGATATTGTCTCTGTTCAGATCTTGTTAATGTAGCCATTTCCATGAGAGACTGTTTCACAGCAGACTTCCTGATGTTTGCAGTCTTTCCATCTGCCTGTTCTGTGATGTTCCCTGAGCTATAGATGCTGGAGTTGAAATGTTGATTTATCAGCTGAGACTGGGATCCCTAGACTCTGCTGATCTCTGCTTCATGTCTACATTCTGGTGTGGGAATCAAGAGAATCTTGATGAAGGAGTCATCTTTATCTTCTCAGAAAAATAGCTATTAGATTCATTAGTTCTTTGCACAGTTTTCTTTTTTTCTATTTAATTCATTTACTTTTTATTATTTCTTACTATCTACTGTTTGGGGGTTTGGTTCGTTCTTGTTTTTTTTCTTCAAATTCTTGACTTGGATCATTAGGTCATTTATTTGTTTATATGCATACTGGAGTTTATTTTGCTGCCAATTTTAACTTTTATGACTCAGTGGTTGCATACTGTACATGGCATTATTTCAATTTTCTGTATTTCTTAAAGTTTCCTTTGTCTCTAGGCATATGCTCTATTTAAGAGGAGCCTCTTTGTGCTGCTGAGTGGAATATATATTCTTTAGTGTTGAGGTAGAATATTTGAGTATTGGTTAGGTCAATTGAATGAAGATGTCATTTAATTCTGAGATTGTATGTATTTGGGCTGGATGACCAATCAATTGGAAAAATCAGTGTTTGCAATCACATAATGTTATTGGGTCTGTGTTGATCTGTGCCTTTTGTTCCATTAGGTTTCTTGTGAAGTTGGGTGCACCTGCGTGTGTGTGTGTGTGTGTGTGTGTGTGTGTGTGTGTGTGTGTGTGTTTGTGTGTGTGTGTGTAAGTATTCTATTTTGTATTTGTTGATACTTTAATTAGTATGAAGTGCACATCTTTGTCTCTTCTGCTTCATTTTAGTTTGAAAATGATTTTTCGGGTACTAGGATGCCGATACCTGCTTGCTTCCTGACAGTGTTTGCTTAGAATACATTTTGAGAATACATTTTGCATCCATTCATTGTAAGAGGGTGCTTGACTTTTAAACTAAGATGGGATTTTTCATAGACAATAGATAGTTGGATTTTTTTTCTTAATTTGTTTAGGTAGCCTTTGTCTTTTGACTGGAGTGTTGAGGCCATTGATATCTGGATTCGTTATTGAAAGTTGTACCTAGATTGCAGTGTTTTATTTTCCTGTTGTTTTGTGTTGTTAGATGCCCTTTGTATTTCCTTAAATTATAGCGTTGCTTGTTTTCTTTCTAAAAGTCTCCTCTCACACTTACTCCTCTCTTCAGTTAGAAGTATTACATTTAGTAGTCTGTTTAGAATTTATTATTTGCTATGACTGTTTCAGGCTGCTTGTATCATGGAAGTGTTTCCTCTTCAGCTATGGCAGACAGATTCACTGGGCACACGAGTCCTGGTTGACATGCATGGACTTGTAGTATTTGAAGTTTATTGCTTCAGGCTCTTCTGCTTTTCAGAGTTTTATTTGATAATTCAGCTGTTGCCCTGGGCATGTTCATTTCCAAATGACTTGTATACTTTCTTTTCTTAAGCTTTCAATATTTTTCCTAGTCTTGTATATTTGGTGGTGTTACTATTATATGCTTTGGAGTTTTCTTTTTCTGATCTTGTCTGGTTGGGGTTTTGTTTGATTCTTGTATCAGTGTGTGTATATATTTCCTTACTTGGATGAAGAATTCCTCTGTGATCTTTCTATTAATCTTGTCTATGCTATTGATTGAGAATACTGTTTCCTCATGTATGCCAATAGAATTCAAAGATGTGAGCCTTTGATAGTATCTCAAATTTCTTTCCTGGTCTTCTAGCATGGTTTTTTTCTTTTTTTATATTATTTGCTAATTAATTATAGATTTTCTACTTTTTCTTTACATTCTCATATTCTATTTTTTGTTTGGTTTGTTATATTGGTAAGGTTTTTCTCTGAACTTTCTAATTGGCATGCTGAAATTTTCAGTATTATATCTATTGCAGCCATTGATCTGGACCTAGTCTTCTGTGTATGGTGACAGCCACAAACAAAAAATGTGGGGGCAGCACAGGGAAGAAGTGACTTACCCAGAAAAGGTTGTGATATATTGTGTACTCTAATAAAATTTGCTTGAAGGTAAGAGGACAGAACAAGCCACTAGATTAAATATAGAGGCCAGACAGTGGTGCCACACATCTTTCATCCTAGCACTCGGGAGGCAGAGATCCATCTGGATCTCTGTGAGTTATATCCACCTTGGACTACATGAGATTTAATCAGTCTAGGAGAGAAAGAGAGGCAAGCAGTGGTGGCACCAACCCTTAATCCCATTACTGGGAAGTCACATGCCTTTAATCCCAACACTAGGAAGGAAGTGATGGCTGGGTGGAGAAAGGTATATAAGGCATGAGGAGACAGGAACTAAAGGCTTTTTGGCTGGAACCCCTTTTGTCTAGAGGCTTTTCAGCTGGAGCGCTTTCAGCTGAGGACTCAGAGGCATTCAGTCAGAGGATTCCTGGAGTTGGCGAGGTTAGACTTGGCTATGACTTGTTTCTTTGTCTCTCTGATCTTTCAGCATTTTCCCCAATATCTGGCTCCATTTTTTAATTAAAATAACATTTAGGATTCCTGCAACAGAGGGTTCACAGCTTTGGGTCTGGAATAGGATTGTTGGCTTCCAGAGAAAATGAAGTAGCCACCTAGCTAGCAAAGGTAGCTAGGAAACATGGAGGCCATGCCTGCTGCATTTCTTAAGCAAGGCATGTGGGTTTGGAGATAGTAGTAGGGGATAATAGGATGGGAAATGGAAAAAGAGAATTGCCCAACAATGGTGGCTCACAAACAAAGAGGGTTGTCAGCTTGGATCTGGAGCAGGTGTGAGTTTACTGATGGCAGTTTTTGGGGGGTGACAGACCAAAAGAGACTTATTCAATAAAGGTGGCACAAAACCTAAAATAATGGTAATTTTGTATTCAAATTCTTCCATTTAAACAAATACATCATATAGTGTTACTGAAATGTTTATATACACGGTGATTACTTCTGGCTCTACTGTATGGCAATGGTCTGGTTCCTAAATGTATAATTAGAAATTAATATTCTTATCTGTGAGGTGTTGAACTCAAGGTTTCATACTTTAAGAAGGAGGTGCTCTATGTATTTGCTACTCCAATGACCCTATTTTTATTTTTATTTTTGTTTATTTTTGTCTTCCTGCTTTGTGTTGCCAAACTGACTCTTGACTGCCAAAAGGCAATCTCCGGAGGTCATACTTTTCCAAACTGTAGTCAAGTCTTTCACATGGCTTTTTCCCATATGCAGTAACCTTTAGAATGTGAATGCTGTAGATGAAGCAAATAATGAACCTCTTCTTTGGGGAAAAAAAGAAGAAACTAGTCTACTAATTCCAGATTTAAATTCTGTTTTTATTGTGAGTCGTTAATATCTATAGTGCTTATCAGTAAATATGAAGCCACTCATACACCAGAGAATATTTGACTATCCATCCACAATCCCGTTTTATCTTTTACCCTATTTTTGCAAGACAGGTGCTCTGCCACTTGGGCACATTTCTAGTCTTCATTTTCCATGGGAAGATACTTTCTCAAGGGTAATGTCAATAGGATCTCACCATGTGTTGTCTTTCTTATTTTATATAAAAGGAGAACTGTAGACAAAATTCTAAATGGTCTTAGTAAATAAGAAACACAGAGCCAACTACAGAGTTAAAAGTTGAAGAGATCAGAGCACTAGTGAAGAGCCAAGACAGCCTTATCTTAATACCTAGCTGCTGTCTCTTCTCTAGAGAGAGAGACCTTCTTCCTGTGTGACTTGTCTTTTTATTGCCTTTCTGTTCTGCCTTCTCATTGGCTCTAAACCCAACCACATGACTTCCCTGTCACTGCCCATCTATACAGACCTCCAGGTCTCTATGGTTGGTACTGGGATTAAAGGTTCAGGTCACCACTCCTTGGCTGTGTCCTTGATCACACAGAGACTCTACCTGCCATGGGATTGGGTTAAGGGTATGTGCCACCACCACCTGACTTCTGCTTAGTGGCTCGGTTTTACTTCTGATCTCCAGGCATCTTTATTAACATACAAATAAAATCGCATTTCAGCACAAATAAAATACCACCATAGGGAACTAGGTTTCTATCCCAGTAGAAAGATCTTAAGTGAGTTATTAAGTGATATATATGTAGATACCTACATATGGATTTATAGTTTTATAATAAACAAACCTCCAAAGCAACTTTCTCTGACCTAGCCTTCCTAGTACATACTTTTAATCTTCTGTATTTTAGCCATGTGCAGAATAGATATATTCTTTAGGAGGGGATCTTACCAGTAGTTATGTCCAAAGGTGACAATAGCAATTGAGGTTCTACCTTATTGCATCATAGGTAAGAATGAAAACTATAGCCAGATCTAAAAGAGCTCATTAGAACCTAATCACAGAGGAGATCGGGAGGGTGGGCAGCATTGATTTCACCTTACCTCTCTTTTCTGATACCTTGCAAGTCTTTATGAGAAACCTTGTCCAGATAGGTTTCCATAATTTTAGGGGAGATTGATAAGTACAATGATCATTGCCTCAGGTTCTCTCTGATAGGTTGTTTCATCCCTACCTAAAGGATTGCAGCCGTGTATCTGGGGAATATTTGTTGTGTTATAACAAAATATTTATGCTGTCTTCAAATTGATCCTGGTACCATTCTTCCAGAAAACTACTCTCTTTGCTATTTATTTATGATAGGCACTGATTCTGGCAACGGCACTATTTGCCATTAGTTGGACTTGTTGTCAGTATACATGGTCACCTACTTTGAGGTATCAAATGCTGATAATTTCTTTCATTCTTTTATTCAATAAATCCAAAGGAGGTGAAGATTTCCTGATGCATTTGTTATGTTCCAGTACCATAGTTATTATTTACCCTAGAAGATTTTTTACTCTAGAAGATTTACCCTACGGTATTTTATAGACTAATATAATCGACTGAAATATGTCTACTTTTCATTCAATTATAGGAAATCAGCCTGAAGATGTCTTTTTATCGGGGTAAGATTTTAAGGTCTTTGAATATGAATGTTAACTTATAATTAGAACCAGGGAAAAGAACTAATGTTTATTGAATATTGTGTTCTTCACTGATTCCATCTGATTTATTTAGTGTCCATGATGTATTAATATAATCATATGTTTTAAAGCTTTTATATCCTTGTGACTAAGTGTCTTACTACTTTAGCAAAGGTCATCCAGAGAGTTTGATTAATTCTATGAATCCCATAGGTAACAAGTTGCCAGCTCTTGACTGAACTGTCAGCCTGTGCACTCTCTTGTTCCTGTGACTACATTGAGATGATCTCATGTAGAAAGCCAGTTTTCCTTATGTGTCAACTCTGGATTAGAGTTTTCCTGAGAAACCTATCTATAACTCCATAGTTTTTCTTTTGAAAGTTGTTCTTAGATACTACATTGCTATCAAGATTGGAGGGGGAAACCTCTCTTTATTGTGTCTGTAGTGCCATAGGTTTGAAATGAGCAAGATGACAGAAGGCTTGGAATTACATTATTGGAATGGTAGTCCATGTGCACATATACCATGTTATGTTGATACAACTGAGCATCTATTTAAGAGACGTTATGAACTTATACTCAGTTTTGTTTTCTCTTCAAACTACTGGACTGCCTGGGTACAGGAGAGTTTTTTTTCTCATTTTATCAAGTCTTTGTTTCCCCATGACACTAAGCATTTTGAAATTTTTTACTGTACATTGATTTTTCCTCATGTTTCTTGACCTATAGTTTAGAATTTTTGACTGCCAGGTACTGCTCCTTGTTTTATTAGAAAATCTCAGATCTGAAAAATTTGTAGTTTTTAAGGAATTTTGAAAACTAATAAAAATATCCTGAGCACAGAAAACTAGATCCAACGTTATACATAAACAGTTGCTCTGAGGGAGAAGCCAAAACTAAAACACAGTATTCTATGGAGGTGGAAATACAAATGGCCCAATTTAGATTCCCATGCATTCCTTCACTAAAAGACCAGTCCTTACTGACCAGTATTTGATTGAGAATTTCTGTAGGAAAATATGGGAATGAGTCAAGTGTTCCAAGAATGGCATTAAAAGTAGCCTAATGGTGGATGATTTGAATGACTTTAACAGGGGAAGGGCAATTTCGAAAGGAAAATCATGGAGGCCAATAGGACTAAGAGTTTGGCCTCGTGATTAGTTTTTTAAAGACAATAAAGTTATTTACATAGACACAGGATGGTGAAAATCATCTGGGAATGGATAGGGTTGAACGTAATTTGGAAACTATATTACCTTTTGTGCTTAATTGATAGAAATGACAAATAGATTCTTCTGTTGAAACTTACTTGAGCAACCTGAAGTCTTTATAGAAAATGGGAATGTGGTATCACAGAGGGTGGGCTAGAGAATGTTCAGAACCAAGGGCTGAAATGAAAAATATCTGTGATCCACTGCCACTGCTTCTTTTCCTGTTACCTTTGCCAAATTCCTGTCCTTTTCAGATTGGAATTGCAGAACATAATCATAGAATTTTGTAATATATCTAGGCTTGGGATGTGTGTTGCTGACCCTCCATTTAGCTTATTTGCCTGAACCAGGGAACTAGCTGTCTTTCAGGTTCTTTGAGCCTGTACTTTCAGGAATCTGCACCTTCCTGGGATGAATATTGAAAGGCCAGAGAGCATCACTGAAGACTGCAAAAGAGGGAACGAGGAGTGGTATCCTATATAAGGAAGACATCTAGAGAACATAGAGGGAAACAGAGGCAAAAGTCCCAGGGATCTGCTTTTCCAGAAGTCTCTGCCATCAACCGAGCACATATGAAGGTTTTTAAGTGCTTGGTAGTTTTTGAATCAGCCTCTACCAATGTAATAACTGAATTATTACATTTTAATGTTTGAACACCCATGATAAGAGGATTTCAAACCTCAATGTGCACATTTGTTTGTTCACTTATAACTTTAATGTTCAAGGATTTCACATCTTTTTCATGACTTTATTAGTTGTTTTACAATGAATGGATGTGATGGTTTCCTTTCAATGGGTATTTTCCATGCTCAAGAATGAAGGTTGCCATTTAGTAGTTATATAGTTTTATGCTTTATTAATAGAGTAGAATGAGGACACTATTGTTTTGCTTTATTTGGGGCTATTACCTTTATTTAAATTAATGATTAAAGTATGTGAGCAATTCATTGTAATTTGCATGCAATCATCAGGACAGTTTTCAAAACAAATGATTTTCAGGTTCCACAAATATATTGACTGACACTATTTGATGTGGAACCATGTGTAACTCTTTCTTGACAAATGCAGAGATTAGGAGAAGTGGAGACAGAAATTAACAGCTGAACAAATTTTATAAAACAGATGTCTAATAACAACAGAAACACCATCTGCTATTCAAATAACTAAACATTCAGGACAAATGCTTTTGTCCACTACTCACTTATTTGTTGTTGTGTGTTTTGCTTCAAAGACATCACTTTGAATCTGAGTCACTGATTTCCGTGTGTGCAACAATGGAGGACACAGCTAATTTGAAAACTCAGGTAATCAATGCCTTCTTGAGGTAAATTCTTGTGCTGAATTTCTTCTTTGTGGAGTTTGAAATGGTATAATAGAGCAGTTGTCAAAATGTCATCACTTTAGATAAAAAATTGGCTAGAATTTTGTTTTATAAAATTATGACAATATTACTATATTGATGGTGAAAAGTACCAAAACATAATAATTACTTTAAGGTTCTGAAAGCCAAAAATGAGATAAGAAATAAGTAATCACAGAAAAATTAGTTTGTATAGTTTTACCACAGTGGAGGGAATTTGAAATTTGGGAATATTTGGACAAATAAACATTAGTAGTTTTATTTTTATTTCTTATAGCATGACTTACATAATTTTCAGGCTTCTCTAAATATGTAGACTAACCTATTCATTGTGTTACTTAAGGTAGCCTACATATCCAACCCATGTATTGAAGGGCACAGAAATTAGCATTAGTTTTTAAAGTACCTTTTAAAAAATCTTTTACTCATGATACTAACTTTTAAAAACTGTTAACTGGATGTCAACTACGTGTTAACTGGATGTCAACATGCAGAAGACTGCGTATAGATCCCTATCTGTCTCCATGCACTGAACTCAAGTCCAAGTGGATCCAAGACCTCAACATAAATCCAGTTACACTGAACTTGAGAAGAGAAAGTAGGAAGTAGCCTAGAATGCATTGGCACAGGAGACCACTTCCTAAATATAACACCAGTAGCACAGACACTGAGAGAAACAATTAATAAATGGGACTTCCTGAAACTGAGAAGCTTTTGTAGGGCAAAGGACACAGTCAATAAGACAAAATGACAGCCTACAGAATGGGAAAAGATCTTTACCAACCCCACCTGACATCTGACAGAGGGCTGATCTCCAAAGTATATAAAAGAATTCAATAAACTAGACATCAAAATTCCAAACAATCCAATTAAATGGGCTACAGGCCTAAACAGAGAATTCTCAACAGAAGAATCTCAAATGGCCAAAGGACTTTTAAGAAATTGCTCAACATCCTTAGCCATCAGGGAAATACAAATCAAAATAACTCTGAGATACCATCTTACACCTGTCAGAATGGCTATGATAAAAAACACTGAAGACAGCTTATGTTGGAGAGGATGTGGAGGAAGGGGAACACTCCTCCACTGTTGGTGGGAGTGCAAACTGGTACAGCCACTTTGGAAATCAGTATGGTGGTTTCTTAGAAAATTGGGAGTCAGTCTTCTTCAATACCCAGCTATGCCACTCTTGGGCATATACCCAAGGAATGCTCAATCATACCACAAGGACACAAGCTCAACTATGTTCATAGCATCATTATTCATAATAGCCAGAAACTGGAAACAATCTAAATGCCCCTCAGGTGAAGAATGGATAAAGAAAATGTGGTACATACACACAATGGAGTACTAGTCAGCAGTAAAAACAATGATATTATTAAACTTGCAAGCAAATGGATGAAAACCCAGACTCAAGAGGAAAAATATGGTATGTACTCACTCATAAATGGATATTAAATGTAAAGCAAAGAATAACCAGACTACAACCCACAACTCCAAAGAAGCTGGCTAACAAGGAAGACCCTATAGATCAAACAGTGAAGGCGAAATAGATGAGATCAACATGAGCAAACTGAGGGTGAGGGGGAGTAATGGAGGGCAAGGAATGGGGGATGAGAACATAAGGCAATGGGAGGTTTGAGCTGGAACAGGGACAGAATGGGATAGCAAGGAAAGAGATACCATGATAAATGAAGACATCATGGGAACAGGGAGAAACAGAGTGCTAGGGAAGTTCCCAGGAATCCACAAGGATGACCCCACCTTAGACTACTAGCAATTGTTGAGAGTGTGCCTGATCTGGCCTACTCTGATAATCAGATTAGTGAATACCGTAACTGTCATCATAGAGCCTTCATCCAGTAACTGATGGAAGCAGATGCAGAGATCCATGGCCAAGCACCAGACCAAGCTCCAGTAGTTCAATTGATAAGAGAGAGAAGGAATTCTGTGAGCAAGGGACATTGAGATCACGATGGGAAAATGTACCGAGAGAGCCAGCCAAACCAGTGGAAATTCATGAAGTGTGCACCAATAGCTATCGAGGCCCATGGGACTGGACTAGGCCCTCTGGATAGGTGAGACAGTTGTTTGCCTTGAACTGGTTAGCAGACCCCCAGGCAGTGGAATTGGGATCTGTCCCTGGTGTGTGAGTGTGTTTTTTGGAGCCCAGTGCCTGTGGTGGGACACCCTGAGCAGCCTTGGTGCATGAGGGAGGGGCTTAGGCCTGCCTCAACCAAATGTACTTGGCTCTGCTGAGTCCCCATGGGAGACCTTGCCTTGGAGGAGATGGGAATGGGGGGTGGGTTGGGGAGGAAGGCTGGGGGTGCAAGGAGGGAGGACAGGGGAATCTGTGGTTATTATGTAACCTGAATAGAAAATTTCTTAATAATAAAAATATCAAAAAAAAAAAACACCCTCTTACTCAGGACACTAACATTTAAAAACAATTTTTCAAGTCTGGTGTAGATGGAAGTTTTCCTGTGTCCTGCAGCCACTTGGTCCCAAATAAAAACACAGAGGTTTATATTAATTATAAACTGTTTGATATATGGCTCAGGCTTATTGCTATTATATCTTAAATTAACCCATTTCTATTAGTCTATGTGCCTCGTGGCTTTACCTGTATTTTATTACATCTTGCTCCCCCTGACAGCTTGCAGCATCTTCCCTGACTCCACCCTGCTTCTTCTTCCTCTATCTCTCTTGGTTTTCCTGCCTGGCTCCATCCTGCCCTGCCATAGCCCAGTACAGCATTATTTATTATCCCATGGGAGCAACATATATTCACAGCATACAGAAAGACCATCCCACAGCATTTTGGTACTTTATCTAGAAAAAAGTATTATTTAAAGTGATTAAAATGTAGAAATACAAAATCTTTCTCTCAAAATAAGTATAATTGTAGCTTTGCATTATTCATTCTCATAAAATATTGGATCCAGTCATCATGGCACAGTCTTTATCCTAAAATTCAGATGACAGAGGCAGGTTGAACTTTCCAAGAGTTCAAGGATGTTCCTAATGAGTTCTGTCTCAGGCTGCCAATGGGTATACAATGAGGTACAAAAAGAATGTTTGAAGGCTCTTCACATCCTAGTATAAGTTTTCACTTCCTTCAGGAAGGAACAAGTGTTTCCCTTTCTTTGCATACTCCCCAGCTGAGCTGTCATTTGTTTTATTGATCTTGACCATTTTGACTTAGGTAAAATGAAATCTCAGAGGGGCATTGATTTACATTTCCGTTGATGACTAAGGATGTTGAACATTTACTGAAGTGTTTCTCAGGCATTTGTGTATCTCTGCTTTGTTCTGTACCCCATTTTTTAGAACATGTTATTTGTTTTCTTGATATTCAGTTTATTAGTTCTTTGTGGTTTAGATGCTAATCCCCTATCAGATGTATAATTGGCAATGGTTTATTCATTTTCCATGCCATAAATTTTTACATGATACTGTTCTATTCTAAGGAGAAGCTTTTCATCTTCATGAAGTTACACTTGCTAGTTTTGGTTCTAATGCCTGTGTTATTGGTATCTGGTTCAGAAAGTCAGTCATTGACTGTAACAATGAATTCAAGCCTTTTCCAGACATTTTCTTCTATCTTAATCAGAGTTTATGGTCTTATGTTGAAGTCTTTGATCCATTCGTAGTTGAGATGTATGCAGGGTGATAGATATGGATCTACTTAGTTCTTCTGCATGTGGCCATCCAGTTTGACCTGAACCATTTGTTGATGATTCTACAGGCACATAGAATTATCCAAACATAACAGGCTATGGTGAAGGCCTTTGGTCTCACTCCACAACCAAACAGAAAGACCCTATTGGTGAAAAAACCACATATTAATTAACCAAACATAGAGTAGATGGATTTGTGCCCAAATAGAATCATTACACCTTCTAACTAATGTTCGTGGTGCTAGAAGATACACCTCCTGCTCACAGAGGAGAAAGGTAATCATTGATATCACCAACTACAACCCTGTGACCTACAACAGTGACCTGTCTGAAACATATGATGGTCCCATAGTAGCATAAATGTTATGGGAATAACAGATAACTTTTTCATTGGACTTAAAGACTGCATAAGGTGGAATACAAACCTAACACTGCCAAAGAGGCCAATAACGTGATAATGTAGGGTATGGGCCTATGGATAAACCCAATGCTACTCTTCTTCTGAATGAATACAGCAAGAAAATGAGTCCTAGAGACATGTCACTATACCTTTCCCGATCGTCCTTATAGAAGTTTTCTCTTGCAGTAGATGGGAATCAACACAGAGATCAACAACTGGTCAAAATGCAGAGTGAGAGACTTTGGACCACCTAGTCATAAATTGGATGTCTTCATCAAACCTCCTCCATCAAGGCTCAGTGTTTATGTAGAAAAGGAAGCAGAATGATTATAAGAGCCAGTGCTTATGGATAAGGTCAAGGAAACTTTGGCTTCCAGACACAACAGGACCAAGACCAATGCACATATGAACTCAAAGACTACGCCCATACACAGATGATTTGCCCAGGTTCCAACAAGACAGGGTGCCAGCACTAAGAGGCAGAAGAAGACACAGGCTGCCATCCATAACCAGGACACAGTTTGTAATTGATAGCTGTTGGCAAAAGGAAAAATCAGTGTTCTACTTGAAGCATCACTGGGTATATCAAAGGCACTCCAGAGAAGACACTATGACCAGGGGAAGTTGATCAACACGAAGGAAGCAGTGTTCAATTTTGTGTTTGTGGTATTGTTGGGGGCTGATTGTTCTCTTGTGGCATGTTTGTCTTATTGGTTGTAAGTTTGTATTTTCAATTTGGGGGTAGATTTAAGAGAGAAAGATTATAAACTTGGGGGGTAGGTAGATGGGGAATAATCTGGGAGTACTTTGGTTGGGAAAATATGTTCAAAATATATTGTACATGCAAATTTTTAAATCAAAAACGGAAGAAAAAACTCTTCATATAATTGAGGTATACATGTTTCCCCCTAATTGTAGCAAGTTCTAGAATAAGGTTTTTGATAACCAATGCTAAAGGCAAAATTTCAATTTCATCTTATTTTTGCACTCAAAATCTTTAAAAGTAACCTGAAATTCTTTGCATCATAATGTAACACTTCAAATTTTAAAGGATGTCTACACAATGGTTTCATTACTCATTTAAACTCCAAAATCACTCTGAGGTTAGGCTTCCTGTTTCTGGGTGTCCTAAATCACTTGTGATTAGAGTTTTGTAGTTTTCTTTTTTGTTTTTTCGTTTATTACATCAACTATGAAATTAATGAATGCAAGGCAAATTCTTTACCACTCAACCACACACCCAGTCCTTCGAGTCTTATTGTGATAAGCTATACATAAATTCTTCAAATGTGGATTTCAGCATATAGTCAATAGGGCTTTTTATTCCTTTCTTCATGTGTTTTATGAATGTTGGGACCAGACTGACATATATTTCAACAGTATTTGAAGACTTACAAATCCAACTGACATAATGACATTGATGTTTCATCACAGAATCTTTCTGAATTAAAACTACCAGTTCATATGACTTAAATATGAAGTGATAACCATTAGTGTTATGCCATTTAGAGAATAGTGAATCTATGTGAACTTTAAATTTTCTTACCTATCTCACAAGTAAATGACTAAAAATGCCGAGTGTGTAATTGCATAAGGACCTCTCTACTATTTCAAGTATAAATAAGCACCAGGAACATTCCAGACATAGAATGAATGTTCTGATGCTTCCCTTCATGTTAATGCTTGTTATGCTCTAATGATACCCATTTTTTACTGTGAAAGAGTTTAAGATTTCATTGAATAATTACATGCATTATATAAACAAAGAAGAATCACTAATTGCTTTTTAATTTTATGAAACTATTTTCTCTCTATCTAAGATTTTAACAAAACTATTTTTTGTACATCCTTCTTTTCATAAACAAAACTGATTCTAAAATATTTCAATTCTTTTCCACCTGGCATAGTTTGTATTTTCATACTAATCAAAGGGCCTTATTATAATATTAAATTGATTTTCTCAAGGAATTGATTTTTAAATCAAATACTTTGATATGGCAAGCACATTAACAGTTATTACTTAAATGTATCCTTTAACTGTTTAATTTTTGGTGAGGAATGTAAGTTTCATATTATGAGTTTAGTTCTTTATTGAATTCTGCAGATGATCTTTTTCTATTTCTGCTACAAGGCTTGATTTTAGAATATGTGACTGTATGGGGTAAAAAGACAGGTTGATCTCAAGAGCATGCAAAAGGTTATCTATGAAAATATTCTATCCTATTTTTAAGTTTAGTTGAATTCAAAATAGGAAATTCAACTATATTCTCATTATTATTTTCATTATTTTAGCAAGATATTCCTGAGAATAGTCTGAAAATTGGTGTGGATGACTTACCAATAGCTTCCAAACAATATGAAAACGTAGAAGAACAAGAAGGTAATGCACATGCTTAACTTGTAAGATCACTTGGCAGAGAGGTTTGCTTAAAACATGGCAACAAATACCTTAGCCAAATAAAATAACCCACGTAATACATATTAAATCAAACAAAAGTAAAAATGTAATGGTAGACAAGAAAAACTTTCATCCAAAGTTTGAAATAAGAATGTCAGTAAAAGAGTTGCCTTTTATTTTATTTAGCTTTTGATAATTTCATGCTTGTGTACTATATTTACATCATTTTCAGGTGTCTGGCTATTCCTACAACATTTCCTGTGCTCAAGTCCTTAGTAACTATGTGTGTGACTTCTATACTATTAGTAAAGACACACTATGTTTGTGTGTGTGTGTGTGTGTGTGTGTGTGCGTACGCACGTGAATATGTGTGTGCATGCGTGTTTGTGTCTCTGTGCGTGTGTGAGTGTGTGTAAGTGCATGCATGCTTGTGTGTATTTGTTTAGTGTGTTGCTTGTATGTACATGTGTTTAGGACTGATCACTGGAATTGCACAACCTATTATCCTACTAGGATGAGCTCATCTCTGGAAAATCACCTGATTTGTCTTTGTTTATCAGTCACTGATTGCCTACAGATCTTCATCTAGGGGTTGTGCATTGTGAGATTCACTTCACCCACAGTAGCATTTCATCAAGTGTTGTCCTTATACAGGTGTCTTTTCAGATATCATACTTTTGAAATTTCGTGGTAGCAATATCTAAGTCATGCATAGAAGATGCTGTGTAGCTTCAAGAGTGCTGGTACTTTGATTTTACAATCTATCTACCCAATTCTTGCTATTTTTCCTGATCCTTAGATTTAGGACTTTGTAAGTGGAGTTGCGGCATATTATGGTCACTCCTTGGAGTCTGATTAATTGTATATACTGTAATACTTTTATGTACTGTGTAAAGTAAATTCTTTGAGAAGAAATGACAGCTACATTCTTCTGTGGTATAACCGTGACTATAAAAACCATATTTAGAACACAGTAAGTATACTGTTATAAGAAAACGGGAGTAATTGATGACTCCTAGTGTTTATGATTTCTCCATCCATGGATAGTTGATTAGTTTCCCAGTACCAGGAATGAATTTCTCATTGAGTGGGTCTCCGGACCGATAGGACAGCTGTTGGTTACCCCAAAAATAAAAGTGTCGCTATCCTACCATGAGCGTTATCTTGCCAGGCCTTTCAACATCTTGGTGGTGGGATTACTGATTGCTTATCTCCCTTGGCACTTTGCATAGCATGTTCTCATAGTAGGAGAGCAGGTTTCTATGTCAGGTCCAGCTAAATTACTCCAAATTCTGTGTCTAAAGTGTGGAGTCTTGAGCAATAGGGCCTTACAACTAAAACTATTTTGCCAGTTTCAATAAAAAAATTATTTCATAATCCTTCTCCAATTTCTTTAATTTGTACATTTTTGAATGTGCTTGTGGGTGTGAGCACATGATAAATGTTCTGAAAAATGGATGACGTCTGAAAATGTAGATTTTAGAGAGCTTGGTCATTTATGAGAGGTGTGTTACTACTAGATGAATTAGTCAAGTATTTGGATGTCTTGAAGCTGGCAACATGCAGTTTCTGTACAAGTGATATACAGGTATTTCTACAACTTGGGCATTTATCTAAGCATGTAAATATTCATGTATAAAGTACATTTAATTGAAATATTTGATAAGAGTAAATTTTTTCTAAATTCTAATTATGAATGTATTTCAGTCTATTGTCATAGAAAATTGTGTATCTAATTGTTATATTTATTTTTTAAATAAAATATGTGGATATGTCAGAAGAACTAGAATTAGAAACAATACCGGATTTAAAACTGGAAAATGAAAATGCTTATAATAAGAATGAAGACTATCAAAAGTTGGTATGTAACTATTTAAATTTAAATTTCTCACTTACTGCTGTTTGGTTTGATGATCTTACCATAGGTCAAAAGAAACTACACTTCAGGCTACTATATTCAGTCCATCAATGATGATTTAACATTGAAGTGAAAGTCTTTTACCTATTATAAAACACAGGGTATTCTTAGAATCCAGTCACACAGCTAATCATTGTCTTTTATAAGTAATTTAGTAAATAATTATGTGATTATTACTTGTGCTTTATGTTAAGCTCTTTACGTAGCTGGAGAATCTTATGGCTCTCTATTTAAAATAGTGGATGATATAAAATTGTGACTTCAGAGTTGGATTTATTTCATAAAGTTGATTCTTCCTGCAGAAACTAAATTTGTTATGTGATGATTATACTCAGTTATGTCAAGGAGAAATTTTTTCCTTATGGTCATTGGGTTATTTCAAGGTCCTCATTTGAGAAGATAATATGGACATATAATCAACTAATCTGCCAACAGAAAGAATTTTTGATTCCATAAAAGAGGCTTCGTTGTGAAGGAAAAACTCAACTATTTTGCTCAATTCAATGAAGAAAATTAATTATTTCCACATTATTGTCCAATATGCTTAATTAATATATATATTGGGAGTTGAGTTAATATAGAGAATTCAAATAGATTAAAGACACTATAGTTTCCCTTTTACACAATGTTAGGTACTTACTGAAGTATGAGTATGTTCTGAAGACATTTTTAATATTTTAAACCTACATAAATCTGTATAGTCAATATCTACTCTATGTTGAGAAATCAAGAACTGAGAATTTCAGAGGGAAGCCTAATATGCTATAGTAATAGAACACAAAACAAGTAAAAAGCAACTGTTTTAGTTCAGATAGGTGCATTTTGTCATAAAGAAAACATATGGTACAGAGAGATATTTAGGTAAGATTGTCGTTAATACAGGGTAGGAGTGAGAATGGTATTTTGTCATCAGAGATCAAAGTATGAAGCCTAACATGTTTTAGAAGATGAGGGAGTGTCCACTCAGTAAC